>NC_000075.6:97904563-98082063 GCF_000001635.26 Mus musculus
GCCCCATAACCAGAGCAATTAGACAACAAAAGGAGATTAAAGGGATACAATTTAGAAAGAAAGAAGTCAAAATATCACTATTTTCAGATGATATGGTCGTATACTTAAGTGACCCCTGGACATGAAGATGAAGGTAACACAAGCCCATACACAAAGGGTTCCGAATAGTCACCACAGAAAAGGAAGAACAGTATGTCCAGCCTGCCTCCCCACCACCACTCCTTCTAAAGATCTGGGGTAAGGAGCCTTCCACACAGCCGAAGCACTTAGAAGATCTGGAAAGCACTGTGCTCATGGAAGGTCCAAGCTGCGTATGTTTGCTGTTAGTTAGGTGCCTCAATACAGGCCCCAAGGTAGCAAATCTGTCAAATGGCTCAAGTGTCCTAAAAGACACCAGCCCCTCCTACTTGTTCCTCTTCCTCTCCAAAAGTAACATCCCTGCAAACAAGGGTTGGTATGCTTTATCCTAATCCTCTTCCCTTCTAGACTTTCTCCTGGTGAAAACAGCCCAGGTATCAGTTACATTATGAGGTTGACACAAAGCTTCCTAATCTTTCACAAGGTCATTTGCTTCTGGGATCTTTTTCCTTTCTTTCAAGATTGATTGATTGATTGATTGATTGATCGATTGATTGATTTAGTCAGTCAGTTAGTTAGTTCATGTATATGGGTGCACCATTGCTGTTTTCAGACACACTGGAAGAAGGCATCAGATCCCATTACAGATAGTTGTGAGCTACCATGTGGTTGCTATGTGTTGAACTCAGGATCTCTGGAAAAGAGCAGTCAGTGCTTTTAACCTCTGAGCCATCTCTCCAGCCCCCGACCTCTTCTTTCTTTATGGTAGCAAAAGTTTTAGCAACCTGCAGTAGAATTTTAGGTGTCAGAGTGAGATTGAGAGTGCTGTTGTAGAAACTATGGAGAATCACATCTGTAGCTCACGTGTGGTGCTGTGCATACACACACATACACACACACACACACACACACACACACACACACACACACACACACACACACACATACACATTACCACTAGGGACGCCACTGGCACTGTGAAGACAGTATGAGGCTCTTCCAAAATACTCTTGTCTTCACCTCTGCCTGTCTGTAATGTAACAGGTTAATAAAGCTGAAAAGACAAGAATCTTAGGATAAAAGTATAAACCTTATAACACAGCTTTCTAGCTGAAAGGCCATTGACAAATTATTCAATTGTGCGAAACATCATTTCCTCATTCTGATGCCTGGGGAATATCTGCTTATCTCTCTGTAAAGATGAGTATTCTGTGAGACGCAGATTCGACATGGGTAGCCAACTGCAAGAACCAGAGAACCATTTGTGCCTTTCTCTCTCCATGATCACTGAGTAGACCACTTAGCATTACGGATTCAGATGGATGGTAAAACTATCCAGTGGAGGTCTAAGGTTCTCCATTGTATTATCTATCGGGTCAGGTGCCCCTCATTCTCAAGGGTGAACTGCCAACATCATCCATTAAACAAAGCAAAGCAAACTGATGTGTTTCACCATTTCTAGAAAATGAGCCTTTTAAATTTTAACACTCTTGACCTTCTAGTACAGAGAGAGTTCAAAGAGCTTATGGAGGGAAATTAAGATCTGCTATTGACTTGAATAGTTGAATTTGCATCTTAAGGCATCTCACCCTCTCCCCAGCTCTCTGCGGTATAACACATTCTCTGGCATTTTGAAGTTTCCAGCATTATAACTTTATAGGAATAAACTTTCTAGCCAAGTGAACAGTTTTTGCCCTCAAGCTACTGTTAAAAGCATTGTACCGGTCCTCAAAGTCTCCCAGCCGTTTCTCATGGTCAGTTACAAACATGGTGATGCTGAGACAGGAAAAGCCTGGCTCTTTCCATGGGTGATAAAAAAAAATGACAAACAGGATACAAACAGTTTACTTCAAGCAGAAAAACTCATGGCTTTGTCTTCAAACTCAGGGTGTCCTGGGGTCCCACTGGCCTGAGCCCCTGCACTAGCACTAGCTACTCAACTTCATTCTGACCTCCCTGTGCCCTGGAACTTGCCCTACTGGATGTCTTGCTTCATAGACTCCCCTATTCTAGTAAAACCCCAAATTTGTTTCATTCCTCCTCTGAAATTAATTTCTTTTTTTTTAAAGTCCATCTTGTATAACTTTGAGTAAGATCTGAAAACGCATTTCCCCAGAATTTCCCACACCTCAGTGACCATCCAGTGTCTCACCCTAGCTCAACAAAAGTTTCTTTCTCACAAGTTCATTTCATCTATCTCATATCTGATCGCCACCTTCCTTCCTTTTAATCTTGTGTTCCCATTCTTATTTTCTTAGCATATCAAATATGTAAATGTCCATCTTATAAGTTTTTTTCCAAAAGATGGCTTTATATTCACATCTAAATTCAGATATTTCTAATGCATTAATTATTATTATAGCTTTCATTTGTTTCTACTTTATTCAAATTTCTTCTTCCGTGACTTCTACTGTTGACTGCTTTATGCATTTCAGTTTTTTCTTGCTGCGTATGAAGCACTTAAGATTATGGATTTGCTTTTCATACACCCTTGGTTGCACCCCCTACGTTCTGCGATATAATTCTGCTCTATTAATAGCTTGTACTTCTGACTTTAATTTTCATTCGGATCCAAAAGTCATTTGCCGAAGCTTTATTTTTCCAAGTTATTAGGTTTTATCTGGCATGTATTTAGTGTTAAGCCAGGATCTTCCAAAAGTGTGGAATACAGTCAACACCACTGCTGAGAAAGAATTTGAAACATAGTGAGGCTGAGGGGCCAGCCTGAAACTTCAGAAACAATTAGCAACAAGACAGAAATAACAGAATAATCAAAAATTTCCTGCAAGCAAACCCCTCACAGAGAATATCTCTGAAGCAAAGGGCACTCCCCAGCTGCTGGTGGCTTCTTCGAAATCAAACAGGGTTTGTTTTCTTGGAAGGGTTTTAGCAGTAGAGGCAAGGACTAGAACAGAATGGCCAGGCCGTCCCTGTGTCTGGCTGAGATGCTCTATCCCAGAATGCTGTACCCTTGGTTCACCCCCAATTCCCGAGCATGAGACAAGAGGCCAGAGGTCACTGTTGCATCCTTGAGACCAGGCCCAGATCATCAAGTCCACCGGCTCTGCAGTGTGTTCCATAAGATTGAGCCTGGGTGCAAAGATTGTACCTAAACTTCATTGCCAAGTGTGTTAAGAGGGAAATCAACTGGTCACACTATTCTAGGGGTGACCAACACTCCATAATCTTGTCATATTATCTTATGGGATGTTGAAGAAATTACCAGGCCTCTCAGGGACAGAAACTTGAGGCACAGAAAAATGAAACTTCTCAGGTCAAAGTTCATGATACAGACAGACACTCCTAGAAACTCCTAGAAATATAATTCCTATGGAATGATATTAGTGTGTATAGTAGAGATTTAGACATTCCTTTGTTTAAATAAGGAATTTAAATAACGTCATTTAAATAACGATAGACCTACTGATTCTCTTAGGGTTCCTGACCACTGTTCACACAGTCAATATTGCAATGATCTGTCTCTCACCCTTCATTTATGCTCTCTGCTCCCTAAGAGCGGAGATGACTGTATTTGCCTCTCAGTGACTGAGAGTGTCTAAGTGCTCCGTACCACCTTCTTGGATCAGCTGGGGAAGGTGGCCTGCCTTTTGCAGAAGTACCGATGTGCCAGGATAGAAAAGGGCAGAGACCCCATCTCTTACAGCATTCCTGAGCAGATTTCAGAAGGATCCTAAATTTAGTTGGGAAACTCAGCTTCATTATGCATAAAGGCCACAGACAACAGCCATGCTAACTCTGTGCTGAGGACTTTGAGACTGACAGAAATCACATGTTTGTGCAGCTCTGAAAACTGCCTGAGGTACCTCAAAATATCATTTATATCTATCACCACTTCAGAATTTAGATAAATAGATTTTGTTACTTGATGTGCTGATAAACAAGCACATGCATATCACAAAATCACAATTTTCAATATTTTTATAACTCAATATAGTTTCCTTTAGAATCCATTGTATTGTATTTTATCTACTAAAACACATTACTCAGAAGGATTTCATAGACTTTACCAGACTTCGCCAGATGATCCTGGTTAATGTTAAGAACTTTGGAGAGCATCAAGGAAATAGGTCCAGAGAGGAGAAAATATTTGCCCAAAGTCACACAGTAGAGTTAGGCCAAGAACCCCTATTTATCAACTTGAGTGGTATAGTATGTGCTAAGAAAAAGTGGGGAGACGCAGAGTGAATGGTGAGCTCAGAGCTCAGTCATACAAAGATGTTCAGCTAGGGTGGGCAAGGGAAGGTGAGAAGCTGGCCTATGCAGTCTGCAGCCCTGCCAGCTCAGCCAGACAGGCTCAGCCCAGCAATTACAGATATTTATTATTTGTTTTCCTGAGGTCTGCTCACATGGAACCAGGTAATAGATTAAGTGATCCTCCAGCGGCCTCAAAGGAAGATTGCAGAGGGGTGTGTTGCTTTCGCTTGACACTTAAAACCCACATGATGTACCCATTTTCTTCATAATTCAGTTTCTGGAGACAATGCGCACCTCAGTATTGCATCTCACAATGATGGGCATGGCTACCTGTAGGATAGGTACCCCCAAATCACAGCACGGTCTTTTTGTTTGCTCGCTGAGATCAGCAACAAGAGTGGAAACAAGAAAGCTTTTCAGAGGAGGAGGGTGTTCACATATTTAGGGAGGACTGACATGAGGCATGTTACAAGGTTAGTATCCAGGGCACCTCCCCGGGTTTGTTGAACTCTTACCTCAAATTCTTTCTCAATATTCCTTCATTGTCACCACCAGGCATCATAACAACAGAAATAATTAGGTATCAAGCCAGATCGTTTTAAAGTGGCTGGCAGACAGGACTGCTCAGTTAGACAGGCAGCCCTAGTAAACATGGGGTGATGGATGCTGAAGGAAGTAAACTCAGGTTTCTATGGCACCTGGAGAAGTGTAGGTGTTAGCTAGCCATGAAGAGGGACAGAAGTAGAAGGGTTGCAAGTGATTATCACAACACATGTGGCAAGAAATGATGTGACCCATGCAGATCAGGAAGGACTTTTGATCATTCTGCTGCAGAGAGCTGGAGGGGGTCACCATAGGACACCTCGGGTTTCTTGGGATGCCGGAGGTTCCCTTGGTCTCTATTAGAGTTGAGCATGCATTCTGCTTTGCAGGGAGCCTAGGGGAGGATCCTCTTAGAAGGACTCCAGCCCAGAAAGAATGGTGCAGAGGATTTCCTATTTCCAGCTGCCGGTCATGTTCACAATGCTTCGGAAGAAGCAAGTTTGGTAGGTGCAGTGGAATCCAGAATGGTCCTTAGCCATGAGTATTCCCAGTGCACACTGAGGATGTCCCCGACCTGAAATCCATTTGACAGATTTGCTACCTTGGGGCCTGTATTGAGGCGCCTAACAGCAAACATATGCAGCTTGGACCTTCCATGAGCACAGTGCTTTCCAGATCTTCTAAGTGCTTCGGCTGTGTGGAAGGCTCCTTACCCCAGATCTTTAGAAGGAGTGGTGGTGGGGAGGCAGGCTGGACATACTGTTCTTCCTTTTCTGTGGTGACTATTTGGAACCCTTTGTGTATGGGCTTGTGTTACCTTCATCTTCATGTCCAGGGGTCACTTAAGTATACGATCCTATCATCTGAAAACAGTGATATTTTGACTTCTTTCTTTCCAAATTGTATCCCTTTAATCTCCTTTTGTTGTTTAATTGCTCTGGTTAGGGGCCTTCAAGTACTATATTGAACAGGTAGGGAGAGAGTGGACAGCCTTGTCTAATCCCTGATTTTAGTGGGATTGCTTCAAGTTTCTCTCCATTTAGTTTGATGTTGGCTACTGGTTTGCTGTATACTGCTTTTGCTATGTTTAGGTATGGGCCTTGAATTCCTGATCTTTCCAAGACTTTTATTATGAAGGGGTGTTGGATTGACCTCAGACTCTCTCATTCTTTGTGACTCCCTAGGGGATAATGCACAGTAGTGTTGTATAACAAGGAAGGAGTCTAGCTCTCTCAGAGATGCCACTGGCCTCAGCTTCCTCTTTGCCAAGCTGAGATCCATGTTGATGTCATATGTGATGATATGAGAGGAGCTATGATCTACCCACTCACCTTGCTGTAGACCATAGCTCCTCTATGATAGGCAGTTACTCCCCACAAAATCCTTTTATGAAGCAGGAGTCCATTCAGATCTCATGGATCTGTGCAAGTGCATGGCTGGTAAGGAAAGCTGTGGACTGACAACATTTCTGACTTTCAACCCTTCTCCTTTGAGTCTTTACCTTCCCTATTGGCTGGAAGATAAATTTTGATCCAAAACAGCCACCTCCAGACAAAGATCATTGCTCATATCGTCATATGAACTGAGGAGGTTGGGGAATTTAAGGCTGAGGAGAAATCAGGAAAGCCTTGGAGAACCATATTTCCTGACCTCCAGAGTCAGTAGGTAATACCTCCCTCCATAGCCCTTGGTTATGAACTTGCATCTATCACAGGGCTAAGGCCATCTCAGCTCATGGTCTGTTTACTTCCAGGCTCTCCAGCTTCCACTAACTGATCGTCCCAGCCTCCCTAGCTACCCTTGGCTTGGCATAAGGTCTGGAACTAAAAGATGCTCAGAGATGAATGAATAAATGAATAAATGAATGGCACTGCAGATTTATAAATCTCATATCTAGAAAGCCTGTGTCTATGAAGCTCTGAAGAGTTCTTACTGCTGTGATTGACAGCAGTTATCTGTGAGCCACCCACAACTATGCAACTCAGGATTCTTTACCAGGCTGCCCCACTGGTAACAGACTCAGATGTGAATGGTCACTGTAAGTCAAAAGCAACTTAGCTCACCAGACCTCTATCAGGCCACCTGTCTCAGTTCAGCCATTATTGTCCTCCCATGCTGAGTCATAAGAAGCTCCAGGTACCCAGAGAATATAGCTGAACCAAGACTGCCCTCTTGACTCGGAGCTTGCCCTAGAGTCTACACATCCCACATGCATAGAAAAGTTAAGGCTGCCTTTGCCTATATGGAGTCCTCAGAGTTCCTTGGTGCTTGGATTAAGATATCTCCCTTCGTTTTGGCAAAGTGACAGTGGCAGCTACTGTGATGATCATGTACAGTCTCCCTCTGCCAAGCTTGTCTCTCCCTCAGCTCCTGTTAGTGACAACACATCCTTGGTGACCCTCAGCTGCCTTCCAATTTTATCTTAGTCCATCAGGAAGGCTAGCAGCAAGAAAGCAAATGACAGATACTAAGAAAGATTGTGGGGAATGGAAGGAGCTCTTTTATTTTATTTTTCAGGATTTTGGTATGTGTGTGTGTGTGTGTGTGTGTGTGTGTGTGTGTGTGTACTTGAGGTTACCCTTGGAATCCAGAAGAGGGAGTGGGGTATCCCAGAGCTGAAGGTAGAGAGTCACTTAACATGGGTGCCGGGAACAAAACAGGGTCCTCTGTTTAAAAAAAAAAAAGTATACTGTCTTAACCATTGAGCCATTTTTTCCAACACCCAAGGGAACTCTTATAAATATTGTCATGAAGGTAAATCAGTTGTTACCATGGAAAAATTCATATAAAGACACCTCAACAAAGTAAAAATGGAACTAATGTAAGATACAGATACATTAGTCCTGGGGAGGCACACAGAGGGCTCCAGTTCAGCATACTATAAAGAGACCTGCACATGTGTGTTACTGCACCACTCAGAACCATCAGCCTAGATATCCACTAACAATCCACGGAGGACGGATGGATAAGAAAATGTGGTGTGCAGAGTTGTATTCAGCTGTAAAGAAGAAAACTGTGTCATGTGCAAGAAAATAGATGGGACTAGAAATCATCCTGTTTGGCAAAGTAAGCCAAACTCGGTAAGACAAACACGATGCTTTCTCTTATAAGTGAACTTGAGATTCAGAGGCATATACAATATGCACGCACAAGGAGGACTATTTGGGAAAAGGAAG
This sequence comes from Mus musculus, assembly GCF_000001635.26. Classification (NCBI taxonomy): domain Eukaryota; kingdom Metazoa; phylum Chordata; class Mammalia; order Rodentia; family Muridae; genus Mus; species Mus musculus. The sequence continues at coordinate 97,912,576 of NC_000075.6, forward strand.
TGGGGAAATGGGAAAGGGCAGCAAAGAAGGTGATAGTGAATGCAGTCAGTATAAATGATGATATAGCTGTGCAACCATGTCATAATGAAACCCTTGATTAGAATAATGGATATTCCGTGATATAAAAGGGAGAAAGAAGGATGGTCACATGTTGTCAGAGTCTTCCCATGTACCAGAGGCCCTGCAGAGCCATTTATAAACATGTTACTAGCAGTTCAGGAGTTGAGCTTGTCATTATCATTTTATAGCTGAGGACACTAAGGCCCAGATATGTTATATAAATCACCCCTGGCCACAGAGCTGGTCAGGGGAAGGCCTGCATTGTGGCTCCAGGTCCTCCCAGAATCTATGCTAGGATGGCATTCTCAGCCCAGTCACAGGCAGAAGTTCATCCCAAGGGAGCATTTTACACTACTATGTCCTCATTTTGTTGTTTAAAATTCTTCCTTTAAAAATCAAATTTATAAAATAAATGAGCCACTTTCAGTATAGTCTGGGCAAGTGAAGAGTTAAGGATTCTGGGATTCAGGAAGGGATGCAGGAGGGAAGGATGTGAGGACAAGACAAAGGACCTTGAGCATCTCAGAATGGCAAGCTTCTTTGTTGCCCAGCCCTGAATGCTGCTCTTGGAAAACAGGGAGAGGCCACACCTACTTTGTCATCCACTAGAGTTGGACAAGATGAGGGTGTATGGACTTTGACACATAGGCCAAGGGAGAAAGCCAGGTAACGTCTGTGCTTCCCCCTGGCACACTCTCCAATGAACCCTCATTGATTCTCTGTTCACGAACACCTTTATTTCTGCCCTACCCACTAAAACTCAGCTGTAGACAAGCTTGCTACACTGAGCCCAAGTTACGGAGACACTCTTGCATTTGAGGCATGCTTCGGGCCCTGGAGGGCAGCAGTGAACAGAGAAGCCCTGTCTTCATAGACTGACACCCTTGGGAGTAAGACTAACACCAGAAGTCCCCAAGGACTGCTCCAAGTCCTTTGTGTGTATTTGTTCTCTCAGTTCTCTCCCCTTAAATCCTTTGAGACAGGAGGTAATAGGACAGCTAAGGAAACAGAGGCATGCTAATGTTTAGTGTACAGCACAAGTTCAGGCAGGAAGAAGTAGAGCTGGGGTTTGAACCGGGAGCCCACATTCACTATCCTATCCCTTACACCGTGTCTTACCTGATGATGGCATGTCAAGCCATTTCCCCTGGCTCTGTACAATGTGTCTTAGCTTCTTCTACATTATATTCTTACAGCTCCTAGCCTGGTCTGGCTTTCATCCCAACTCAAAACACAACAGTGTTCCCCCTAGCTTGCTGGCCTTCATCAGGGAACTGTCCAGATGCCGCTTAGTCTCTCTTACCTCCACTGGATCCCACACCCTCTCCCACAGGTCTCAGTAGCTGCCTCCCAAACAGCAAGATGCTCACAGTCATTGCAGCACACACTGATGTATCAACCAGTTCCCCAGCACCCAAGCCACAAACTCTGCTCTCCAAAACAATGAGTCTAAACTTTGAGAGAACTGCTGCTCCCTTTGGGTAGCTAAGGGAGGTAGAAGGCACTCCCCTGGAAGACAATAGATGTGCATCAGCCTTTCCCAAAGTCTGCTCCTCCAGACTAAGCTTTCCTAGTCGACACTGTCACCCTGAGGATTCTGCGTCATCCTGCACATCCCCACTTTGGTTCTTAATCCCTAAGCATGACACACTGACACACTTCCAATCTCTCTCCCAACACCGATCATTGCCATGTCTTCAACGAACAGCATCTCCTCCGTTCTCATAACGAAATCCTAGATATCATCCTACCTGGCCAAATCTCAGTCCCCAAGTCACAAGGCTAGACAATATTACTCCCTTAATCCTTTCTCCCACCTTTGCCTGCTATTATTCTAGCATCCTCCTGCCTGGAATTTGGGACCATATCTCACCTCCCTAGAAAAATCAACCCCTACACTGGCGTGGTCAGCTGGCCACATTTTCCCTCCACTAAGTACAGGCAGGGTCCATAGATAACGCAAGGTTCAGTCATTGAAAAATTGAAAAACAGAAGGAGCCATCTTTATGATTAGATAAAGAATTCTGGGATAATAATGAGACAGCCATTCTACCACCTACAGCTCACTAATAAGGTTTTTCAGAGGGTAAACGTCTGAAAAAATTCTCACCACATATGATTCTTGGTCATTTTTCAGAAACAAAGCACTCATTCCCTGTTACCACAGGTCTTCTGTTCCCACCTAAATCTCCACTGCGCTAGTAACATTAACCTAGTTTACAGGAATGTATGGCTGCGAAATAAGGTCAAACCCCGATAATTAATTGTGATCCATATTTTGTATCTGATAATTGGTGCACAGCCATGGTGATAATTGGCCTGTGCATTTTAGTGAGGAGGCATATTTTAGGAAAGCAAGGTACTCTTCCCGTGCTCCTGTCTCGGCGTTGTTAAAAAGTTGTTCAAGTGAGAACTACAACCTAGGAGAAAAATGAGCGCATTTGCTCCGGAGGACGCAATTAACACAGAATGTAAATATGACTAATGAGGTGACTAGCGTTTTCTGGAAATATTGTGCAGGAGAATCAATCGCTGGCTTGTAATATGTGCATGCTAGGTAATTCAGTTGGGTAGCATTAGTGGCAGAGGGATCTGGAGAGAGAGGGCATTGCTACCGTTGAAGAAGTCTGGGGAGAGCAAGACCCATGAAAAGAGCTTATTTTTTTCTAGTCTGATTTTTTTCAGCTATCACACATTCACTGTGACAAACACTCCCAGCATAGGCTGGCACATGAGTGCTACTTCCAGTGACTCCTTTTAACATAGAACCCCTAGAATGGCATTAACTCAGGAATCAAGAGTGCTGGACCCATTATCATAGCACCTCCATCTCTAATGGAGTATCTTTGGATCACCCATTTCTTAGATTCTTCTTTTGCAAATCTAGATATTGACCCCTGACCCAAGGGGTAAGGACCATAGGAGCCAATTCATGCCAAGTTCCTGATGCAGAGAAGAAGGAACCTGTGTGTTCTGGAGAAATTATATCTGAAGCTGGAGTACAGCAGCATAACAACCCCCTTATTCCAGGAAGAGATGCTAGCAATGAAGTGCGGGGCTCCACCAAGGGAGATCCAGTTGTCAGGGACTTAGGGTCCACCTGCCTTCCAAAGTCAAGCCATGGGATGCTGGACATGAGTGTCACATATGCACTGTCTGTAAAATCACAGCATTGTACTAAGCAATTCCTAAGGCTCTTCTGGGAACCTAGGAGTCTTTTGTTGTAAGGCAACAAAAGACTCACATTTTGGTGACTGCTTTAATACTAATTAGCCTAAATTTCTTCAAATATGACCTACTATCAACTGTGTCAGGCTTAAGTGCACATGTGGAGGTGCTATAATTACATAGCATTATGCAGTCCATAACTTTGTCCCAAAAGGTCCTAAGAGCAGGCACAAACTTCTCTTTTGGTTTCTGTCTGGAAGCTGTTCCCTGTTCTTTCAACAGAGCCATGAGCATTTTAACAAGTCATGAGTCCCTTGAGTCAAGCTTCCCACCTTCTCAGAAAGATTGCAAAGTCCAATGAAGGTGACAGATGAAAGACCGGCAAGCCAAACCCAGGGGAGTACAGAGGGGTGCACCTGCAGCTGGAAGGTAGACCCATCTCCCTCAGAGAAGGGACCAGATGGAGCCACAGGAAAGGCTTCCTCCTGGAGACGAAGCTTAAGCTGAGCCTTCGTTTCCCAACAATTCATCCAGAAGCAGTCAGCAGCTAGTTGTTGGGCACCTACTATGAACTAGACAACAATGAATGCTATCACGCAACATCTGAAACGAGACAGCCACACAAAATGGCTTGCTCTGCTGCTACTCATACTTCTGTTTCCAAGGCATAACTTGTCCCATGTGGTCTAGCCTTCCCAATGAACAAACCATAGCTTAAATTTCACCAACAGGCGCTCTCTCTTCCCAGTCACCTTATGCACAAAGCCCCCAGCATTCTTGTATTTAGCTTCTTTCCTAACCTCTCTCTTTCTTATCACTTCCTCTATGTACACTACTACTGGTGGTCGAAGACTAATAACCCTCGAATTCATTCTCTCTCTCTCTTTCTCTCTCTCTCCCTCTTTCTCTCTCTCTCTCTTTCTCTCTCTCTCTCTTTCTCTCTCTCTCTCTCTGTCTGTCTGTCTGTCTCTCCATCTCTCTGTCTCTCTGTCTCTGTCTCTGTCTGTCTGTCTGTCTGTCTCTCTCTCTCTCTCTCTCTCTCTCTCTCTCTCTCACACACACACACACACACACACACACACACACACACACACATAAGTCCCATGATTCTTTGAGCTGGGCTCTGCTTTATTGTATCACCAACAGCTCCAGACACTGAATGGACTGAGAAACAAACTGGGTTCTGAAAATGAGATGCTTCCTCTTGCTTCCTAGAGGGAAGCTAAGTGGTGTATGTTTTGTTTGATTCAAGGAGGTGAAAAATAAAAGAAAGGCTAAGCCCCACTTCCACACAAGGCCATGCTCCACACTTTAAGGCCATGCTCGGTGCTTTAACTTTATGCTTGCTCTTTATCCCAACCCAATCCTGCACACAGGCACTGCTATGCATTCTTGCACATGCAAAAGCAAAGTCTTAAGGAGGCAGCTGCACAAGGCCCCAGTCTCAGTCTGTAAATGGAAACATAGAGCTTTCAACAAAGCGATGAGAATCTGAAATCCTAGCTCTTCTCCACCATGTTTTATTCTGAGAACACATGTCCTCCTCCACCTTCAATGACATACTTAAATGCCGCAATCCGGAAAGATAAACAGAACTATTTGCTGTGTGGTGGTGGCTCAAAATTAGGTGACAACCCAGAGCTCCCTCAAGGGAAAGGCAGACCCCTCAGAGCCTGGGCTTAAGCAAACAAGATAAGCTGCATAGGAAAATGGCCTCTGGACTGCCATCCATCTCTGGGAAGGCTTAGCTAGGAAGCAGCAGCAGGTGATGAAATGGAATAAAATTCTGCGGGGAGGTGGGGAGGATGAAAATGGAAGTTTTACACATCACTGAGCTGCCTTCCTATCTAGAGGGAAAACCCAACATTAATAAAGAGGAAAACCTTCAACAAAATCAAAGCCCATTTTTTTCTGTCAGGCACAGAAACAATACATAAACCTCCAGGCATATCCCAGGTGAGTTCCCGAAATAGCCACAGTTCTGAGAAACTGAGTGGAAATACAATTTGGGGTGAACTTGGAACTATGTCACAGATGAGAGAGAGAGAGAGCTGCCTCTGTAACTGAAGAACCTTTTATGACATCAGCTTTGGGGTTTTCTCCTGAATGACTTTGGCCCCTTCTTCCAGTCCCAAATAAAGTCATACCTGATAGACAATTATTTACTCAACCAATATCATAATTTGACAAGAGTACGTAATTTAGGAGCTAGCAAATGTCCCTAATTACACACGCTAACGCACACACACACACACACACACACACACACGCACGCACGCACACACACAGGCACACACACACATTTCTCACTCTTTCACAGTAGCATTTCCTCCTGACATACTTGTGTGCATCCTTATACTACTTAATATGTGAGAACACTCTTCCATTTCCTTACAGAGATGGTAAGTTAGTGAGCAGGCAATCTGGTAATGTGTCTGGTGACTGTAAGCAAATATTTATGTAGCCAGATAGATCTAGGTTGCGAAGCTATCACCATGCTTTGCTGGTTCTTTGTCCTTGAGTAAATCCTCTCTCATTATTGCTGGCTGTTGAGCATCTCTCAACAGGAAGATAAGGTGTCTAATATTTAGGGTTAAGATTATGGTTAAAGACCCGGATATGGCATCATGGAACTGTCATCCTAGTTACTCAGGAGGCTTAGGTAGAAGATTGACTTAAACCACAAAGTTTAATCTCAGCCTTGACAACACAGAGAAACCCTGACATGAATAAATGACAACCAAAAGTGCTGGCATTAGAAATTAATTAGGAAGGCACTCCATGACTGCCTGGATGCTCACTCTCCCTACATCTGGTCTAGCCTTCAAGTCTCAGCTCAGTGTCAACGCCTCCAGGAAGCCCTCCGAGTGCCTGTGCAGCAGCTCTACCTCCAGGAGCTCCAGGTGACTGCTGGTCGCCATTATCCCCTGGGCTTTGATGGCCCACTCACTGTCTCACCCTGTGCATCTGGGTATCTGGGACACCTGAGGACTAACAGTGGAATCTGCCTTTGTTAGGCTGGAGGCTGACTCAGAGAAGGCACCCTATAAATACGAACCTATAGCTGAAGCATGTCAACATTCAAAGGAACTTCGGCGACAAAAGGCTCCTGCATGTGCCGAGCCTCTGAGCCTCCTCTGCGTGCCAAAACCTTTCCATGGCCAGTCTTATTCTAACTGAAATGAGCTTATCTACCCCTTTCCACAGATGATGAGATAAACTAGGGGCTTCCTCAGAACCCCATGGCTCAGAGTGGCAAGAATGGAACCAGACCTTAGGAGAGGAGGTAAATGTGGAAAGAGGACAGGAGAACTGACGAGGAGAAAAGTCAAGAGCAGGAGATAAGTCTCACTATCCTTTTGTTGCATTTCTTTTGTAAGCTAACCTTGGGCACACTCTGCCCACATCTCCTCTCTTCACACTCACTTCCACACCGAGACGAGTGAGACCATTGGGACGCTCTCAGGCTTTTTGTTTCTCATGCTCAGAGAAAGCTAGCAAAACAGTAGAAATGCCTTTGACCACTTCCCTTACACAGCTGAGCAGTGAGTGTATACTCAGACACAAGCCAGCAACCCCAGAGAACCAGAATTGGAACTAGATTGTTTTCATCTAATAAAATTTACAGTGTATACAAATTCAATTACATCATCCAGTGTGCGGATGGTGGCTGGAGAGGCGAGGTCACTTACACACATCCATCACCCGGATGCAGAGACTTTAGGGCGTAAAATTACCTCCCACCCAGAGGATGGCAGGGCAGAATTGCACCTGCTGACTGGAAGGAATAGCCTTGAAGCCAGTGAAGGCTTGAATCTAGATCCTGTCCTTCCAGCATTCAGAAAAACAGGAAGTCTGAGTAGCACACCCCAAGGTCCTTGAATGTCAGCCTCACCATGACAGTGGGTGCTGTGTGCCCTGTAGAAACTTGGTTGACTTCAATTTCTTAAGGTCAGCCTACCTCTACCTCATATAGGAGCAAGAAAAGCATCCTGCATAAGATTCTCAGAATTCTCGTGTATAGAAGGCTCCGAGAGGTCAGGTTACAGGCCAAAGACCACACACTTGGTACATTTGATATTCAAGTAAATTGAGTTCCAGAGTCTAAGAAAGCAAGGAAATGAACTTTTCTCACAATGAGCCGTTGGACAAAGAAAGTTTGCTTAAAAGAAACACACATCAAAGGGGAAGTGCCAAGAGGTCAATGCATCTCAAGGGACATTTTCAAACCTACTTGCCACTGGCTATAATTCAATATATTTTAAAAGCAGATGGTCCTCATGTTCCTTCCCACAACAGATGCTTAGGATCTGGCAAGTTTGGTAAGGCAGAACTAAAAGAATAAAACTAGAACAAATGTAAATATAGGGGAGGTTCTGTCTATAACTTAATACAGAAATAACTGAAGAAAATGTCAGCCTTCTCTATGAGTGGAGAGGGCAACAGACCTTGCTGCTCCTCCATTCACTGAGGCTGTCTGAACTCTAAACTCTCAAAGCTTCTAATTCCATGAAGGCACCAGTTCTCAAGCAGCAACATCTTCTGGGAATTTGATAAATATGCACATTCTTGAGCTTCATTCCAGATCTCCAGCAACAGCAACCTAGGGCTGAGACCTAGTAGTGCAGGCCTCCCAAGTCCTAGATGGGTGGAGGAATATTCTGATGCAGCTTAAGCTCCAGCATTCAACCTACCTGAAGGACTAATAATAATCCATGAGTTTGTGTCACATTCAAGACCAATGGTATCATCACCCCCGATGGAAACTAAGTGGCCCATGTATGTACGTATGTGTATTCATATGCATCTTCACAGGCAAAAGTGCATGGATGATAAGAACCATGACTCTGTGAGCCTCACAGTGAGTGGAGAGGCAGGAGTAAGACATGCATGGGAATATACCCTTCTCATGGGACTGGCAGCCTGCAGTAGGTCCTAGTCGCCTCCTGCTCTCTTGCTACTCAGCAGAGCCCTACAGGCTGCAGGCAGCAGAGGAAGAAAGAATGAGAACTGTTCAGAAGATGCACAACAGCCATGGTGAGGATGGATAGGGAACAAACTGGAGGCAGGACGGGTTTTCGACTCCGGTTTTAATGGGCTCCATAAAAGTCTGTGATATTTCATCCGAGTCCGATTGTCTCCCATTCATCAGGAAAAGTCCTGAAGGTCTGCAAACTTGAGCAAATTGCACATGCCACAAGATTGATGGCTTCTCCCGACAGCTTCTCCCTAATGCAATTTGCTATTTAAACCCCAGTTCTACCAAAGACCTTGAAGCTGTTCACACCGCCAGCCAGGCCTGGCCTTTGAATAGGCATTGAGGATGGTTTCCTGTTCCATGGAGTTGAAGGGGACCCTGAAGACAGGCAAGAAGAAGACAGGCCTGAGCCAGCTAGCCTCGATGGGAAGTTAGAGGCTGTGTTGAATCTGGGACAGCCTGTAAAGGCATGTGCTTTGTTATGGCTACTCGAGCACAGTATCTCTTTCCTTGCTTTAGTTATTGCTACAGTTCTGCATCCCTGGTCACCCACACATACCCTTGAAAACTTCAGCATAACACTAAGAATAGGAAGATGGTATCTGCTCATCAAGAGACCAAGGGCTGGGTCTTGTGGACTTAATCATCCTTTTGTCATAATCAGGAATTTAATATCCTACCGTTGCCCTCCACATCCTCCTCTGTCATTCCTTTTCTTGACCCCTGAGCGTGGCCCCCATTTTTCTAAGTCAAAGCTCCTTCAGGATAGCTTTCTGCTCAACTAGAGCTCTCCAGAGGCCCACCATTTGCTCCTGATGCCTTCCCTTATCCCTTCTAGGGCAGCATGAATATGCTAACGGCGTCTACCTTGACAACCCTGAAATCTTCACCATACCTTATTGGTGGCCTTTAATCTTGCCCATACTTTTGATCTACATAGAGTCGCTGCATGTATTGGTCAAACAGTGGCAACTTCATGTCTTTTAACCTAGAAAATGAGTGCCATCCTTAAGCGACCTCTAATTGCCTGCTATGAGTGGTCCCTGTTTCTTCCAGGCTTGGAGAGATTCTGCCCTTCATATAGGTTCCAGAACAGGGTTCCAAACAGCCTAGCAGAATGCTACACAGTGATAATGATCAGTTGAGAGTTTTCTGTTTGTCAAGCCCTATGGTTAGCTCATCTAAACTCTAAGGTAGGGGCTGTTTAATACACATTGAAGTAGGGAAGTTGGTACCTAATCCAGAGAGCTCCTTTGGCCAGACTCAGCCAAAGACAAGGGGGCGAGTGACCTAAACGGAAGGAGTCTGCAGGAAGACCAGTGCCGGTGCAGATCAGAATGGGGAAGATGGGGAAGAGGGCTGAAGAAACAAAACTGGAATAAGATCCTGCGTTTCCAGCTGAAGTAACGGGTATTTAAAGGCTTGTATCTGGGTCGTTTGGAAGGGGCCACCAGATTCATCAATGTCACAGGATTTATGTTGCTCCTTCCCACAGTCCTATAAAGTTCCTGATTAGCTACTAGAACCCTGGTTAGCTTCTCATGAAGAACTGTGGTCCACACCTGGCCTTCCTCCCTGCATAGCAATGGCTGCCTTCCAAAAAGTGACCACGCTGAGCGGAAGAAATAAAGATAGTATGGACAAAATGTGTAGACTCTAATAAGCACTTAATAAATGGCTGCTTCTGTTCCCCTAGTCTAGAAATAATATTTTCTAATCTGGAGACTCTAATTGGCAGTTTAAGAAGGAAGGTTAAAACTGTTTATCACACATTGATTTTCTGCACCTGGGATTAGAAATCTCACCTTAAAAGATGGTTTTCTTGATTTTGCTGTTAAGTTCCAGGATTTCCTTGGCAACAGCCTTCAGGAAGACACGGGATTCAGTCAAAGGCTACCCTGAGGGGAGGAGAGCTGAAGGTGGTTTACTCCTCTTTGGAGCTGGTAATCTGCAGGGCATATGGCTAGCATGGTCTCAGTGGAGACCATTCGCTGGCCTCAGAGATACTTCACCCATGGTCCCTATGCTGCCATGTTCTCCTGACTGAGTCTTTGGCTGGGAGTTTTAAGGTCCAGGGAGTGCCAACTTCTTGGGCCTCCTTAGGCGAAGGAGTCTGATGAGCAAGGACTAGTAAAAGGACTAGCCTTAGAGACAATAGAACAGGAAGGAGTTGAAGATACAAGGTGTGAATCTAGGAAATCTACAGTCCTGGGCAGGACTAAGGACTTGTCTTTCCCTCTAGGTGCAGGGAGCCTAATGTAGCTGCTAAAGAGCCACTGGCTCAGCACAAAAGAGCAGGGCTAGGCTGGCTCCTCCCTCAGCCTGTGCTGGCTCCTCCCTCAGCCTGTGCTGGCTCCTCCCTCAGTCTGTGCTGGCTCCTCCCTCAGTCTGTGCTGGCTCCTCCCTCAGCCTGTGATGGCTCCTCCCTCAGCCTGTGCTGCTCCTCCCTCAGCCTGTGCTGGCTGCTCCCTCAGTGGTCTTTACCATTGGACAACAACCTGAAGAGCCACTCTGCATCCTCACCAGTTGACAGGCAGAAGAACTGAGATCTTTATCCAGTAAGTAAGGCATGTGGGAGTAGACTCACAGCCAGCTCAATAGCTACATATACCCAGACAATCCATTTATCCCCCCTCCCCTTTTTTGTCTCTGATCCCTTACTTGTAAAATGAGAACCCTAAGCATACCTACCTAGTATGGCGGTTCTAGAGACTAAATTCATATATATGTAAGTAAAACATAAGGACTACTGCCTGATCCTTGGTGAGCACTGACTTGGGCTGTCTGCCTTTACTGTTAGCAAGGTTGACCTCTCTGAGAGCCATCCCATGGAGACAGGAATAGAGGAAGCCCTTTTTTTCTCATAGCAGTTCATCATGGATATTGGCATGGTGTCTGGAGCATCACTGAAGATCCCTTATTCATTGATGCATTTATTTATCCAATGTGAATATGCTGCATATCCCAAAATATGAAGTGTTGTACTAATTTAATAACTGCGCATCTTAAAAGTTCTTCATCTCAATATCTAAGGCAAAAACATCAGGTTTGCATCTAAAGGATGTTGCCTTGCCATATAAGGGTTTCCTCCCTCTTGGTTACAATACTAAGCCATATTCCTTTCTCCTCTCTTCCCTCTATCTCCACGGGAACAATAGCCTGATCATTTTTATATATCATATTTAAATTTTTACAACCATGAAATTATTATTTTATTGTGTCATTATTTTAGGTAACGTAACAGTCATTTTACATTCATGGTGGTGACACACAGCTTTCTTTTCTAATTAATTTATATCAGTGTGAGTTAAAAGCAAATGCTAAGTAATGTTGTTGGCTTCACCAAGATGGAGAAATGTCAGAGTCCCTGGGGAATAATATGGAGAAAGCTTAAAAAAACTATCACAAAAGCAATGTGCACTCTGAACATCTGGATAAATTTCCATTCCTCTGGGTGGCAGCTGCAGCAGCAGAAGGAAAAGCCAGGCTGGAGGGAGGGAGGGAGGGAGGGAGGGAGGGAGAGAGAGAGAGAGGGAAAGAGAGAGAGAGAAGCCTGGCCTTGGAGAAGGGTACACAGGCAAGCAATAGAGCAGAAGCAAGATGCATTTTGGAAAGACTTCTGCTGCCAGGCAGCTAGACAGCCTGAGACTGCAGTAAGCCACACTCTTGGGGGACTCAGACAAAATCTCACGGGCCCATGTGCTGAAACCTCAGAAGCAGAATACTGTGAGATTGGGGAAATGAAATTTTAAATCAGATCTGCACACTACTTGGTGAGCTGAAAACACAGTGGGAACCAATGTCAATATGTGCATTTTCACACAGACACTCAGCAGCTCACAGGATGCTGGCAAAAACTGCACAGAGAGGACAGCTTCTGCACCTGGAATCCTGAAGGAATTCACAGACTGGGGACCAGATCTGAGATTCTACCTGTGAAGCACTACCCAAAGACCAGAAGAGCAGAAATAATCTAGTTGTCTAAAGGAAGTTCTAGAGAGAACTGGATGTCCATCACAGAGGAACATCCAGAGATGAGAGTATTCAGGAAGTAGCCCAGAGAGCCCAGATGAAGGCCAGCAAACAGTAAGTCCATCTTTATAGCTTATCCAGCTCTCTCTCCTTTTACATCTGTACCATCTTTGTTAAATGTCAATGTAATTTTAGGAGGATAGTTTGGTCCATCCCAGTTCTTGTTTTATGTTGCTTTTATTTCTTTCTCCCTCTTTACCTTTTATTTACTTTTTTCTCAGACAGAAAAAATAGTCTGCCCTGGTTTTCAGGATCTTTTCAGGAGTGTTTGACATTATATAGTAACATTTTGTTCTCTTTTCAGTCTACATTTAGACAAAATGCTCTTATCATCTCCTCTACAATTTCTCCCAAAATTTCCCTTTTGACACTCCCCTCCTCCATATTATAAATATTAATATTTGCATAATTTTGTATTATTATATAATAGCAACAACTATTTTTACTGTATTCTTTCTTTTTCTCCCTCTTTTTTTCCCCACTAGCACCTACAATAACTGATGTGTTAGGACACACAGTATTGGAAATGCTCCCTTACTTTCTAAAATGATTGATGCTTAACATTTTAGTAGTGCTCTATTTCACAGTGGGTCTGCCCCTGAATAGGTACCATTGTGACAGACAGTGTTCTACTTGTAGGGAAGACTGAGATTAAAATGAGGTGCTCAGAACACTGGTCTAACAGAGGAAAATGGAACATGGACTTGATTGCTATAGTCCCTCCTGAACATCACAAGAACTTAAACTGAAAGAAGAAAGGTGACGTGTTTTCATTCAACAAATGAAATAGCAAACCTGATGGCCTGATGGACAAGTCCTAATGCAAAAATCACAAGAAGAAAAAAAAAAAGCCAAGATGACATATTTCCTACAAAGTCTACCAATATCAGAGTAATGGTACCCATGAGAGTGACTCAGATGAAGTTAAAAAAAAAAAAAGAATTTAAAAGACTGGGAACATGTTCAAATATGTGAGAGGGGAGGTGAATGAACTCCTGAATGGATGTTAAGGGGACAGAAATAAACAATGGAATTAGATGACGACACCAGCGCTTGATATAGGTATGGAATTTAATACAGAGATAATTGTACTGAAGAAAAACAAAACTGAAATGTGCCATAAATGGAAAAGTTCAGTATGTTCAAATAAAGTTAAGTGGAAAGCCTTACTGATCTAATGGATCACAGAAAAGACAGAGAGCACAGTTTAAAGGTAAGATAGAAGAATTGGTACATTTAGTCAAGGACAACAATACATTAAAAATAAAATGCACAGATAGAATATACATATTGTTTGGCATGCCATGAAAAGACAAAAGCTTAGGGGCATAGAGGAGAAGAACGTTATGCCAAAAGAAGAGAAAATATTTTCACTGCAACCATCCCACAGAACTCCCCAAATCTAGGAAAAGAGAAGAACATACAAATACAAGTGGCATATAAAACATCAAATAGTCAGGACCAGAAAAAAATAAATCCCCATATTATAATGGAAGTACTAAAATCACAAAACAAAGAAATTTTGTTGAAAGCTGGGAAAGAGGAACAGCGGATCACATATTAAGGAAGCTGCATCAATATAACAACTGATCATTCAACAAAAACCTGAAAACCCAAATGGTATGGAATTATTGCATTTGAAGTTCAGGAAGACCACATCTGCTAACTCAGACTACTATTGCCAGCAATACCTGGGTATACCCTGCTAACCCCTAACTAATATACCATTAATACCATTTGTTGATGGAGACAGAAAAACAAGATATGATGAAATCAGGCTAAAGAAGTTTGAGATTACTAATCTAGCTCTACAGAGGATAATGGAAGGAATGCCCTGGACTAAAGAGAACAGACAACATGTCTAAGAGGGTACAAAGGAAAAATAAAGGATAATATAACAGTAGATAAACAAATGAGGGATATAAGAATGTCAAACACTAGCAAACACAGAAGTGGATGCTCACATTCAGCTATTGGATGGATCACAGGGCTCCCAATGGAGGAGCTAGAGAAAGTACCCGAGGAGCTAAAGGGATCTGCAACCCTATAGGTGGAACAACATTATGAACTAATCAGTACCCCCGAGCTCTTGATTCTAGCTGCATATGTATCAAAAGATGGCCTAGTCGGCCATCATTGGAAAGAGAGGCCCATTGGGCACGCAAACTGTATATGCCCCAGTACAGGGGAATGCCAGGGCCAAAAAAAAAAAAAAATGGGAATGAGTGGGTAGGGAAGTAGGGGGGAGGGTATGGGGGACTTTTGGGATAGCATTGGAAATGTAATTGAGGAAAATATGTAATAAAATATTAATTAAAAAAAAGAATGTCAAACACTACAAAAACAACAAAATGGTAGGAATTCATGATCTCAACTTCCCCCAAGAAAAGGCACAGACTAGCACACTGAATTAAAAATTAATCTATTTGCTACTTCCAAGAAACACACTTTGCCATTAAAGATAGATTGTAAAGTGAAAGGAAGTAGAGCGGGGTTATAAGCATACAAAACTAGGACACAAGTACCTATAATCTAACGTCGGTCAGAACAGATTTCAAACCAAAGCTAGTTAGAAGTAAAAAGGACCACTTGTGTTTTTACATTTATATGGGGTATAAACTCCAGAACTACTCCATGAGAGAGTGAAATTCTTTAAATGGCTTAGGAGTAGTAGACTAAGTCTGAGACAAAGGTGGGAAGAGCAAAGGTTTAAACAAAATGAGTTGTAGGGAGAGAAGGGAGTGGAAGGCAGGACCAATCAAAACTTAGGAGTGAAAAGGACTAAAGAGAATCTGATTCTTGATAAGATAATCAAAATAATGTAGAACAGAATGAGTTTAAACAGAGATACTCTAGGGGAGTGGATAAAGCTGCCTTCAGAAGTCATAGGTAATTAAATAAAAATTCTAGTTCCAGTGGTGAGCCACTCCCTGTGAGTCAGGGAGGCACCCTAAACTCCTCAAACCATATCAGAAATTGCCACTGTTGTTGACTATCCACAAGAACTAGATGGTAAAATCCTGTTGCTGAAGATATAGAGAAATACAAGGAGAGAAATCAAGCTGAAATTGTTCTGGAAAACTCCTACTGTTGGCTACTCCACACAATAACAGAGGCTCTGTGTAGGTTACTGAGGAATAATTTTCATTAACAATATTGCTCAGATATAGACCCTATGCACACTAATACCACATGGCTAGGTCAGACAAGCCTTTGATGCAATAGTGGGAAGTTTGTTATAGGGGCTACCAATCACTTTCTCATTAGATTTGTTGACCATTCCATAGGAGTGACGACTTCAAGTCCAGTAGTGTAAATCAGTCAAAACCCTGTAGTTCCAGAGGTCATAAGCCCTACTGGGTAGGCTAGGGTTTTTTGTTTGTTTGTTTGTTTGGTTGGTTGGTTGGTTGGTTGGTTGGTTGGTTGTTTATTGATTGGTTAGTTGGTTGGTTTGGTTTGGTTTTCTAAGCATACATGATGTACCCCTCACATTGCCTTAGAAATGACTATTTATGGCTATAGCTTAGACTTGCTCTAATCTTTGGCTAGAGAAGTTTCTGAGTTCGAGGCCAGTCTGCTCTAAAGAGTGAGTTCCAGGACAGGCAGGACTACACAGAGAAGCCCTGTCTCAAGAAGAAAACAGAGGGGGGGGGAGGGAGGGAGGGAGGGAGGGAGGGAGGGAGAGAGAGAGAGAGAGAGAGAGAGAGAGAGAGAGAGAGAGAGAGAGAGAGAGAGAGAGAGAGAGAGAGAGAGAGAGAGAGAGAGAGAGAGAGAGAGAAAGAGAGAAGTTTTGGTTTACAGTGTGCAGCAGCAATGACTACAAAGACTCATACCTGATGGAAATGTTAAGCATAAACAACTGTTGAGTGCCTGCTGATCATAAATAAGACATTTATATTACCCACTCAGCACTAAGGGAAAGCTGGAGTGTGGGAGAGGGAGCATGTGGAATTACAACTTCTGGGATGCCACAACTGTTACAGCCTTGAGCTCATAGCAGCTCTGATGACCTGCAGAAGATCTGCATGAGATCAGAATAATATCACCACATCATGGAAGATGAATGGGTTTCTAGGATACCAATCATAGCTGAGGTTTTACATGTAGTTAATATTGCTGGAATAAGGAAAGATAATTGTTCACTTGTAAAGCCACTGATAGGGTGTTGATCCTCTTGGAAGTAAGCCCTCATCTATGCTTTTATGAACACTGTTAAGGAAGCTCAATGGGTCACAGAAACAGATGTGGAAGTTGAAGTGGATGGTTCAGAAGAGGAAGAGGATCCCCAGGAGACAAAAGATGACAATGGGCTGGGTGAGTATTATGGAATATATTATGTACAGTTAAGAAAGTATTGTAATGAGACCTGCTATTTTGTATAATTAATATATGCTTAAAGAATACCCTCCCCAGAAAAAAAAAGCTAAGTACAAAGCTGAGAAGGATTTTTCTTAACAGTCCTCCCATTTGTCAAGTTTTGTTTTGCTGTATGCTTTGGCTGTCATAAGTAGAGAAACCTTTGCCCAAAACAAAGCCCTGAAGTACTTTCTTATGTTTAATTCTACTCATTTACTATTAGTGGTTTTATATTGGACTCAATGATCTATTTTGAGTTGTCTCTTACATATGGATATCTGGTCTACCCAGCACCATTTCTTGTGGGGAAGAGAATATTCTTTATTTATCTAAAGTACATTCTTGCTGAGTTTATTCAAATGAGCTAGATTATATATCTACATTTATGTCTATTTTTCTATTCTATACTATTGTTCTATATGTCAATGTTTATGCGAGTACCATACAGTTCTGGTTACCATGGCTCTATGGTATGTTTTAAAGCTGGATCTTGTGGACTCCAGCTTTGTTCATTTTCCTCCAGACTGTTTTGGCTATTTAAATTTTAAAGTGCTTTGAATGTTATGTAACACCTAGAAAAAAATGGAACTAGGCTTATCTATCAGCAGATAGAAAGTTGTAGAGCATTGTATACTTTGTGACAGTTATAGAAAACTTCAACTATATACAAAACAGTAGTAACTGCTAATGTTCATTACTGACCACATCTATCTACAAAGATATACAAAATCAACTTAGAAAGCTGGTGCTTTTCATGGAACATCAAAAGAGATAAGACTGATGATCAAAAGGGACATAAACATCCTAAAGGCTTTGATTCTTTTCAGAAAGTATTTTAAAAGGAAAAAATGACTTCAAGGAAATAAGACACAGTGTTAGTGATCTACATTAAAAAAAAACAATGTGGATGTTTACTAAATTCTCTTGCCTTTTGCTTTACTTTGTAAGCCTCCCAACATAAAAGATAATTTAGATGATATTCAGATGTTTAAAAATCACCCACAAGCACTATGAAATCCTTATTAACCACAAGAAGTAATAAATAATCCGTTCACGTTACAACATGCTAAATCTTGATAATATCCTGCTAAGTAGAGGAAGGTTAACCACAAAAGTCCACTTATTATACGATGTCACTGATATGAAATATCCAAAACAGACAAATCTATGGGCAGGAATATTGTTGTGGATGAGAGATTGTGGAAACAAGAGTTGCTAATGGATGATGGAATCCTTTGGGTTTTCAGCAGCATACTGCATGAAATAAATTTAATGGTACTAGATGTGTGTGTTGAGTTTCATCAGCAAACATGTTTTTAAATTATGCCGGTGTTCACACAACTCTTTTGTTCTAGAAATTACAACTACTTTAAATGACAGAATTACATGGCATATTGATTCTATCTCAAAAGAGTTGATGGACCTTAACTATGTATTAAATTAAATGCAGACATAAAGCTGGGGTGTAGAAGGAGCATGGGAGAAGGGTCATTACTTACTAGAGCTTCTCTGTCCCATCTCCTATCCAAGAAAAAAATGTGTCTCATCTACTTAGCATAAGCTATGACAGGGGTGGTAGCAGGTACAGTAGAGATGCACTGGCTTTGGGCAGGTCTTTGCCTGGGTATTGAGAAAAGCAATGACATTGTTGACTTTAATGCAGAAATGTATCAAAGATTTACAGGAACTGGCCAAACCCAGAAAGTGGGACATGATAGTTCAGGCAGAAAGAAAGATGAGTCCAAAGCTGGAAAACAAAAAAGGAGAAGACACCAGGGATTGCAAGGTATCTGTGCAGTCTGTAAGTGCTGGAGTCAGATGAGCTGGAGAAGACAGTTAGGGACAGGCTCTCCATAATAAAGCCCTGTTGAGACCTAGCTCCTGTCTCTTCTGCATCATATACCACTTTCTATAGGGTACAAAGAAAAGACAACATTTTCCCAGTGACAGCTTTCTAAAAAGTTGTTTCTAAAGCAAGAGTGAATTTTCCTATTGCCCCAACTTGCTAGATCTGGAGAGATCTTGCCCTTCTTCCGCTGATCCCTCTGCTTTCTAAAAACTTAAACTCCAACCCCAGAAACCAAATTCTCAAAACTACAGTGGAGTCAGGTTATCTCAGCCATGAGCTGTCTGGACATGGCCAGGTGACCTTCATAGATTCTTATATAGCCGTGGGAAGTGAGTCAAAATAAACTAGCTTCAAGCCAGTTAATTAAAGTCAAGATTACAGGCTGTATATCTCCAGATGATAAAAATGAGCAGCTATGGGTACCCACTGCTCTCCTGATTTAGCATGATGAATGGAAGAGGTAGCACACTGTACAGAGAACTCACAGACACTCTGGCGGGAGATATCTCCGATCTTTATTACCATGCCTCTCCGCTCCACTTGGGCACCTGATTCAGAGGGTGCTTATCTCCTTCATCTATCACTACTGTCTGCAACACGAGCATGATGTCAAAGCTTCATTTTCTTCCCTCATCCTCCCATCATGCCAGACATGACTGATTCACTGCTGGGTCTGCCTAACAGCCAGATGCACACACTCTACCTTGTAATAGTGAAAAATACTCTTCTCACCTCCAAGAGGGCTGTCGCTTGCTCTGCATTATCAACAGCCTCCAAGCCAAGGTTTTATTCTTTTTCTTTTGCCACTGGGTTCAAGCTAAGTAAGAAGCAAGGCACATTTCTAAAGAAGTGTTCTATTTTCTTTAATCTCCTCAAATTGCTTAGCTACTCGAACTTTCTATTCACCAGTGGGAAAAAGTCACCAGTGCTGAACAAAATACTTGGGCCTCTGGTGGACTCAGGATGAAGTAAGTTTAGGCTGCCTGTGAGGAAATGTTAGTAGGTGAACATGTGGCCCATTCATCACTGACCAGCGCTTTTACCTCCCAGGCATAGAAATAGAACATAAGGATGAGACAGAGGGAAGGAGGAATCTAATTTAGACTAGAAGTACACCGTGTAAACAGAACACACACACAGGGGAGGGGAGAGGGAGAGGGAGAGACAGAGAGACAGAGAGACAGAGACAGAAAGAGAAAGTGCACCATACCACTGAGTTGTTTCTCCAATCTCAAGCTGACTATATTTTAGCGTAGGGAATGTGTAATGAGGTTTCAATATTTCCTCATTTACATACGAACACCCTAGGAGTACTGAAAGAAACTTTAGTGATGTGTTTCTATAATAAATGGCAAAGACAAGTTAGAATATAGATGAAGTAGCAACATCTGCGTCAGGGATGTTGCCTCTGCCATATGCAAGGAATCATTATTTAAGACACAAAGCTGAGAATAATGGACTAGGTGTGTAATTGAGGTTGGGAGAAAGGAGGGAGGGAAGATGACGGGAGGAAGGAAAGAAAGAAAGGGAGGGAGGGAGAAAAGAAAGAAAGAGGAAGGGAATGAGGGGAGGGAGAGAAGAAAGGAAGGAAGGAAGGGAGGAAGGGAGGAAGGAAGGAAGGAAGGAAGGAAGGAAGGAAGGAAGGAAGGAAGGAAGGAAGGAAGGAAGGAAGGGAGGGAGGAAAGGAGGGAGGGAGGGAGGGAAGGAAGGAAGGAAGGAAGGAAGGAAGGAAGGAAGGAAGGAAGGAAGGAAGGAAGGAAGGAAGGAAGGGAAGATTACAAATCAAGATTAACTGAAACAAGAGAAAGGAAATTAATAAGAACCATCAGCACCAGGTGTCTAGGGATGTGTGGCTCAGACGCTCAGGATCACTGAAATTAAGTAAAGATAAGTTCATTGGGCTATATTAGTGTGTTATCCCTTAAAAATAAGTTCAGTGGTGTGAAATTTTCAATAAAATACCACTTTAATAGCACATCGGTTTTGTATAATTTAAGCTGATCCAATTTTCCTAGTTCTAAACAATGTGGAAACCACAAAAAAAGAGAATGAAAAACCACAGTAGTGGTGAACTATCACCTATAGTGTCTAGAAATTTATTTTCTAATAAAAGGAAAGAAAGAAGACTCCACAGAGAAATGTCTACTTCCAGGGTTGGGTCAAAAGATGATCATAGTGATCCTGAAATATCTTACCATGGGAGAAAATAAGGATGTCAAGACAATCATAGAATTATGTCTCAGAGAACACAGGTTCCAGCCTGCACACATGCTTTTAATGATTAAAGACCAGGGGATTTGGAGATTAATAATGCTGTTGATGGAGATAGATGGAAATACATCCTATACTATTAGATTCATAAATTCACAAAAAAAAAAAACCAAACAGATAATTAGAAAAAATTAGACACCTTGAAGAAGGAAGATGAAAAAAATAATTCATGGTTTGAAAACTGACAGGAATATAGATCATGAAAGGAAGTTTATTTTAATTAAAGTCTTTCAACTAATAAATGAGGAAAAATTAGAAGATTGGACTATCACTGTTACCATGAAGTAATGAATTGAACATAATTTTCAGTGACTGCCAACATCACAAAAATAAAGGTAATTGGACATTCTATAACACCTAATGGGAATATGCTATATTGTGTTTGAGCCCACCCCACTGAAAATCATGCCCGTACCCAGCAAGAATGAAGGCACAGTCAATCTCTAAAACCACAGAAGATACATGCTCAGGTAAGACCACACACACACACACACACACACACACACACACACACACACACACCAGGCAATTGCAGACCATGGCAAGTGCAAATGCAAATAAATAAACGATAGAGCTACAATAGGAAAAACACATGGTGAACAGAAGAAACTATATTAAAATATGCCTATGAGCCAGTTATAATTTATAGATGTTGCTTGGATCCTGGTTTAAAGAAACTGTATATACTTTTATGAGCCATCTTGGACAAATTGTAAAGTGTCTGTTTTTTGTGAGTCTAAGGCACCATCACCTTCTAGGTATGATGAGGGCATCATCGGGGGAGAGGGCAGGTGTTTAACTAAAGAGGGACTTCCTTGGCGTTTGGAGATCCATGCTGTCATATTTATGGGAGCAATATGATGCTGGAAGTTGCTTCCAAACTGTTCAGTGACAGACCTGAAACTGACAAACAGTCAAAACTGTCGAGCCCGAGTGATAGGTACCCAGGAGTTTTACAGAGTTCTGTTTCTGCTGATACATGTTTGAACATTTCCAGTCTTTAAACAAAAAATTTTTCCAGGCTTTAAGAGAAAACTTCGAGTTTTTAAAAGGTGAAAATAACAGTTAAGGATGTTACAAAATCCTCATATTGCCTATTTTCAGCAAACATGCTAGAATATTGAAGAGACTGTACAATTCCACTTCTTACAGGAATACAGCCATGGGTATATCATAAGAGGAGACACAGAAGGTCTATACTCAGAATGCAGTGACTATCTCAGAGCTGCAGGTATTGTTTATGATTTTCTATTCTTCATCTTTTACTTTATTTTATACCTACTCTATAACTACCATCACATGTGTTTTAGTCAAATATTATGTTTTACTTCTGCTACCATACATGTAAAGATCAGACAAACCCCCAACCATTCCAAATAACTATAACCTAAAATGTGGTCAGAAGTGAACCACAACATGCTACCTATTGGCACCTTTCCAGTGGATGACAGGTGCCTTGCCTTTTGTCCGCTGTGCAAGCTCCTGTAAAAATATACCTAGTATCCTGACTTCTGATATCTGAACACTGGGTATGGCCAGGTGCTCCATGGGATGTTATCTATGATTTGAGCTTGGATTCACTCTGCACAGCTAGGGAAAAGAGTGAAATCTTTAAACAAAAAATCTAAAGGTTTTCAAAAGATTGAATTGTGCCTGGATTTGGGGACTCTTACTTCCACATCGACATGGCAAGATAGCATTCCCAAAATTCAAAATAACAACCAGAAAATAGTGGAAAGCAATGCTATCTTATCATTCAGGACAAACTCTTGACAAAACCATGGGGTTCTTCTAAGCCTGGGCTTAGCTGTCTCAGAGCTAGTTCTAATTAAAATCAGCATAAATCACTCCACCAATTTGGGGGTGAGCTGTAATTGTTTTAGTTAATGGAATGGAAAAAGTTCTAAAAATGAAACAGAGTGTAAGTGGAATATATGGAATTTCTGGTGCTTTGGAAGTTAACTGTTCAACCATTCATTCACCAAAAACCATCTATAATCAGACTGGTGTTGCATCCCAGGCTGAGCAATGAGAAACCAGGATGGCTGGTCCAATGACTATGACCCTGCCTCGCAGAGGTAAAGGACGACTGGGAAAGAAGTGATGACAACTGTGGATGACTCATGGATGGAGAGAAGAGGCTACCTGATGGTCCCATGTTGGTGTCCGAAGCTAGACTTTCTAAGCTGAGATGTGTTAGCTAGATCGGTGCTTATGTCACCACAGAACTGAGGGAGTAAGTGGGAGAAACACAGAAGGAAGAGAAGAGCTTTTTCTGAGTGGTACTTCCTAGAAACAACATGGCAACAATGGAACTGGACTACAGGGTAGAAACTCAGAGCAATGCTATAGTGGAATGCAGAATGTAGAAATTACAGGTCTTAAAGGTCATTTTAAAACATTTGGCCACAAGCCAATGATGTATTTTAAGGAGATTGACAAGGCAGTAGCTACTAATATCACGGAGCACTTACACAACCACATAAATTCTAGGATTTGCATGCAATCTCTTATCCAGTCTATATAACCACACTATAAGGCCACCATTGTCACTACCCTAGATGGAGAGATGAAGGCAGGGCAAAGTTAATCAATATAAGCAAGTTGCCTCCGTTAGTAAGATTTAGAGTGCAGATGTGTGCTCTATTGTCTTTCTGTGATCATGACAGCTGCCATATTGGAACTGGGTGGCAGAGATGGGGTGGGACGGGGTGGAAGGAAGACAATCCAGCAGGCTACCTGAGTCATCTGTTTCCCACTCCCCCCTGCATCTCATGAAGAGAAAAATCATTCCAAGCCACTGGTCAGGATAAGAGAGTTAGTGGTTTCCTTGGCAAAGTGACATGGAGATCTGCAAGTCCTCTTCTAGTCTTGAGACCAGATGAAAACCTTAAAGATGCAGAAATTCAGCTAGAGTTCCCTAGCTGATTAGGCTACTGATTAATCTACCCACTTGGACTTAAAATTCCAAAAGGAAAATACTTATTTTGGGAAAGCTTTTCTATGTTAGGCAGTCAATAACATTCTTAGAATGCTAGACACCCTTAAACCAGCTACAGGGAGGTTTCCAGAACATCCTATACTGGCTAGTATAGTCTCTTATGGCTTGTGCAGTCATGAGAGAGCCAGGGCTGTCATGAATGAATCGCCAAAGCTCAAAGAAGATTTTAGATGTAGTTGGACTTCTCATCCAGAATGAGATAACAGTTCTAAATTGCATTACGTGCCACCTAGTCCCCCTGTCCAAAATTGTGTAAGTAACATACATTTCTTCTACACTGTGAGGCAGGCTTTATGATCTCTATGAGTGAGAAATACATTTGGATCTAGGTCTTCTTGGCTCTGTTTCTATCTCACACTCTGGAAGGAGGTGGTCAGAGGAAAAGGATTAATCAGAATAAACACACAAACACACACACACACACACACACACACACACACACACACACACACACACACACAGGTGATCTCCCTGCTCTCCCTATCTCCCCACTTTACTTGATTTTAGAAGCTTCAATTCCAGCTGCAGCAGATGCTGTGACAGAGAAGGAGACAGGACAGGTTCCCTTTGCCTGTTCCCTGCTCTGAAGGAGTTAAAGAATGCCCATATGGAATGTTTATGGCAGAATGAGATCCGCTCCAAGGAAATAACCTATGGGAAACACTCTGACTTCAAATTGTAATTTCATTTTAGCCTTCAAGATTCCTGTAGCTGGTGGGATTCCTACTCTTTAGCTAGAGCAATAAGATGATTAAAGGAGACCAAGAGGGACAGAAATTAGAAAGGAAGAAATGAAGGTACTGCTATTTGCAAATGGCATGATATATACATAAGTGACCCCAAAAATTCTACCAGAGAACTCCTATAGCTGATAAACACTTTCAGCAAAGTGGCTGAATACACAATTAACTCAAAGAAATCAGTAGCCTTCTTCTACACAAGTGATAAACAGGCTAAGAAAGAAGTTAGGGAAATAGCACCCTTTACAGTAGCCACAACTAACATAAAATGTCTTGGTGTGACTCTAACCAAACAAGTGAAAGACATGTATGACAAGAACTCCAAGCCTCTGAAGAAAGAAATTAAGGAAGACATCAGAAGATAGAAGATATACCTTGCTCATGGATTGGTAGGATTAGGATTAGCAGTGAAAAATGGCCATTTTACCAAAAGCAATCTACAGATTCAATGCAATCCCCATCAAAATTCCAACATAGTTCTTATAGAGCTTATTGGGAAGAGAGAGAGAGACAGAGAGAGAGAGAGACAGAGACAGAGAGACACAGAGAGAGAGACAGAAACAGGGATTAAGGCTGTGTCCCCTGGTTAGGTTGACCACTACAGTAGATACCCATACACCCTAGAGTATATATGGGCAGTACAAATTGTCCTAATATTTCTTTTAATGAGGACACAGAGTTGGGTGGATAGGAAAGCAGAGATTGATCGTCGAGAGTTTTGGGTGACTATGACAAAAATACATTGTATGAAATTCTCAAAGAACTAATTTTAAAACACGCTAATGGCCTCTAGAGGGAAGAATTACTAAGCACCATTGAAATGGGTGGAAATAAAACACCATCCAATGTGAGCCAGAGCAGAAGAGGAGGGGGTGCCTTCTCACCCGAGGCAAGCTCCTGACATTTCTAATCGTTTATGGCTTATGGTGGCTCTCTTGTCTTGAGAGGTGTAGAAACTACTTCCTTCCTGATCCTCTGATGAGCAGTCATCCCTGCCACAGTACTGTATCGCTTCTGCCAATGCAGGGGCCTGAGCCTCACTGCCGCTCTCCTCAGATGTCCCAGAGCACGTTGCTTTGTTAATGCATTTTCTATGACATGCTGGTCCCATTTCTTTTCTAATATTGAAACAACTCTCTGAAGTAGGTATCATATTCCTATTTTTAAAATAAGGAAACAGAAATTATGAAGGCCAAAGTTGCTCACTCACGCTGACTTATGGGCTGGCAATGAGTACAGTCAGATTCAAGAGGACCCATTTTATTCCAACCTTCTTGCCCTGCTCCAGGAGTGAGGCTGCTTCTGCAGTGTCCAAGGCGCCTTTCACATTGCTCACACATTGACTCATTTCTCACAAACAAACCCAGAAGAGTATTTTTTTAACTCTCAATTGCCATTGTATACATAGAAACTTGAGGGGCAGTGAAACCAAATTATTTGTCTAAGGTCATACAGTAGTTGTGTGGCTAGTAGTAGTGACTTGGCATTCTACCCTATGCCTGATGCACAGCTGGCAAGTAGGGTAAGCAGCCCCTGCAACCCTGGGGCATATCTGGACCACCCAGAAAATGTATTAATTGGCTCTAGAGGTCTAGTCATTGTTGGGAGAGGGGCTGTTTAGGATGTCAACCTTTTCCTTGTGCTCAGTGTAGATACAGAACCTTATGGCACACTATCCCCAGAACTACTGAGTGTTAAGGCTACTGTGCAGTTTGGAAATCTGGGATTATATGATGATCATGAGGTTCAAGGAAGGACTTGCTGAAGATCACACAGTCAATTATACAGAGGATAAAGGTGCCTTTCACTGACACTGGAGTCATACTGACTTGTTAGAGTCCTAGCTTTGTCCCTTATTAAAACTGTGACTTTGAACAAATTAGTGCAAACAGTTCAGAGATCTTTAGACTTAGGAGTCATCTCACGTGACCTGCTAGCCACTTGATATCATCCCAAGGTGAGGCTTGATAAAAACCCACCAACTGTAGCAGTGTGGATGCAGCTCAAACAGAGCTCTTAAGTACGTATTCTCCCCACTGTGCCACATTCAAGTCATGTGTGCTGACTAGGTTGTCAAAAAATGCTGAGAAAAAGAAAAGTACGTAAATCTTTCCATAATCAAACCTATGGAGATGGAAGAAGACAGCCTAGTGTGTCTCTCAATAAAGAAAGAAGCTTCGTCTAAATCTACTCAGATCCTATGAATGAGAGTGAAGCATCATGATCCTAGCAGGCCATCCCTTCCTCTAGTGCCTCCTTGGACACATTAATCTCCTACATTTGAGAGCAAAAGTTCAGATGGTGAGGCTCTGTATCCCTGAGCCCTGTACACAGAGCCACTAGGGCTCAGGCAACCCAAGAATGCCATAGCTTTGTTCTCACCACTACTAGAGAACTATACTTTGCTCCCAATTCCAAAATAAGCAATGAAGACAGAACGAGGCAGTTTCCTCTTCAGCCTATGTGCAAGTACAGCTTCATTTCGATCCTCAGAATGAAGGATTGACCCCATGTTGGCTTCTTATGAATGTTGCTGCCTGCATTTTAACTAAATTTGTTTAAGGCCCTTACAAAACTCAGAACATGTACTGATGTCCTTGGCCAGAGGTCACCCTAGTCTTCTGATTTGACACCCTCTGAACTGCCCAGCGAGGAGCAACAGTATGGAAGCTAGCTCATCTCCATCACAGAACCAATGTGAGAAGAAAGGGGAAGTGCCCATTTTCCTGATCGCTCAGCCTAATTTATGCTACAGAACTGTTCACAATTTCTCAAACCTTAATAATGTATCCCACCGAAGGGAATTCATGGGAGAGGATGCAATTTATCTGCCATTTTGGTAGTTAGTAAAATCCATTGTCGGGCATGCAGCTTTTAATTAACAATACCAAAAGTGTACTAAAGAATTTTGAATTCAATTAACTTATCTCCAATAAAGCAAAAGGACTGTGTTTTCTTCCTCAGAAAAATCACTGAGTAGCCCTGAGTTCTACCTACCCTTAAAAAGGCAATGTTTCTTCTCTATTAAATCTATAAATGCTTCAAATTCAAACCATTCCTCAGCCCCTTGGAGTGATCTGTCTTCCACTGTCTACTGAGTGGTTTACAGTAGGTCTTTTAGACTTATTAATGACCAAGGAGAAGGAACCACCTTCTATCCCCTCTCCGTTTCTTTCTTGTCAGTCTACTGATGATGCAGTTCATCGTTCATCGAGTTTAGAAGGTCAAGACAAGGAAAAAGGCGTGAATGATGATGTTGGACCAGTCGTCTTAGGGAACAGTCTACTTCATCCCACTCCCCATGCTCTCATTTGTATTCGATATGATATTATTCATCTCAAAAGGCAGCTGTAAAACCTGACCTGACATGATCTGAGTGCCTAGCACAGTGTCTGGCATACAGCTAGCCCTCTAGGTGGGAAATGACAATTTCTTCCCCTGAGTCTGATGGAGAGCCTCCATTCTGCCATTCTTGTCAACAATAGCAAATGACAATTCTTGGTACTGCCCAGTGCTGTGATGTGCAGTGTTTTATCACTGAACAGAGAAGAGAAGATGTAACACCAAGGAGAAAGGCTACATGAACCAGCTGAAATCATGGTCTCTCAGGAATAGATCCAGCTTTTTATAACTCAGTGTCAGGGAAGGTCTTGCTTTCTGGAAATTCTACTATCTAATGATGGCTCTGACTTAGATTTTTGGAGAGTTTGTGATGGGCCAACTTCATGATGGAGAGGAACTGGCAGATGGAGAATGGAAATAAACTATCCTAAAAGGGAAAAAAATAAAGGTACAAATACAAATGATGAAAACATTCCTAATTTTGAAATCCTTAAGGAAAATTTACTTGAAAAATTGGAGATGCCTTTACTAGACCATCAGCTCACTCCCATGTGCTCGTCTTCTGTTTTATTTTGGTTTCTGTTGCTCTGGTAAAAGACCCATGAGCAAAAGTAGCTTGGTGGGAAAAGGGTTTATTTCAGTTTCCAGTTGTAGTGCATTATGAAGGGAAGTAGGGAAGCCAGGGCAGGAACACAAGGAAGGAACCTGGGAGAGGAACCGACACAGAGATCAGGATAGAATGTGGCTTACAGGCTTGCCCCTCCTGGCTTGTTCAGCCTGATTTTGTGTATCTCCCAGGGCACACTATCTGCCCAGGGTGGCAGTCCTCTCATGGGGCTGGGCCCCTCCACATCAGTCACTAATCAATAAGATGTCCCACAGACTTGCCTACAAGGAATCTGAAGCCATTTTCTGAACTGTGGTTCCTGTTCCCAGATGACTCTTACTTATGTCAAGTTGGAAAAAAGTAGACAGGCTAGTTTCTAAGCCTGTTATAGCTACACATATTCCTAAGCCCATAACCTCAACCAAATTCCTAATCCATTAAATCAAATAGATATGGGAGGACTCTTCTTAAGAGCTCACTGTGCTTTCTAGAAAATCCACTTCGAATTTTAAACATTTAAAGTTAAAACTCACATGAGGAATGCAGCCCCTAAATATACAGGCCGTATGCCCCTGTAAGTAGCTCTGTTTCTTCCCCAAACCTTTTATAGATTTACATTTAAATGTTAATTTAAGAATATAGTCATACCATATGTATACCAGACTTTCAGTCACAAAAGTCATTATTTTTGCTACCATTAAGATTTTTTTTAAGTAAGTAAAATCATAAAGGATAAAATTGGCTTTCCCTGAAATATCTTCTACTTATTCCAGATCATGCCTACTTTTACTCTATTCAGCTTGATAGACATTTAGAAGGATATGTTGGATTCTCCAAATAAGGATGGCCCGGACCCTATAAAGTTTGGTAGGCAGGGAAATGAAGAAATGTAAAGCATTGTAGGATGGAATTCATCAGTGTGACTAGAGGAGTATCTACACAAGGTTATTTATGATTCCAGAACAAGCTCTTGGCATGTTGGCAGACATCTCCATCCCCTTGTGTGGTAACCCTTTCCTCCACCATACCACCTGACACAGAAGCTCCAAATTCTTCCCCTTTCCCAACATGTTAATGCCATTGGTCCTTCTCACACAGGCAAATCCAGGGCGCACATTTCCCTGTCCAGTACATTGCAATATCTGCTAACTACATGTGCAACAGCCTTAGTGATATAGAACCAAGGCTCAGTTTATAGTCAGTGTCAAAGGGCCACACTAGCTCTCCTACATCCTCTTCTCTGAACTCCGTGTTAATAGGAAATGTCTTGCCTGCTTCTTCTGGTGTGCTGCCTGTGTAATAATGACTACTAGAAGATGCATGAATGGAAGATAGTCAGGGACCACCATTCTGGCCCTGGGGCAGAGAGAGCGTTTAAAGCTCTTGGATCACATGACACAAAGCTGTATATCCTTTCTTCACAGCTAGTACTGATTCCATTCTTGCAATTGTTTGCCCATACTTCTATACACATAAACCTGCCTACAGTATCTCCATCTAATGAGGATCTATGCCATCCCTGTGCAGAATCCTCCTTTTAACATAACAGCCTCTTCTTCTTTCCATGTCCCACATTCTGCATGCAAAATCTCTCAGGTCAAGTCTACACTGAACCACAAGGGAGTCACACTAGGATCTGGATTCTATGTAAAGGTAAAGGTAGCCACACTTGGGCATGAAATGTGTGGGACAAGCAGATTATGCCACCGGACAGAAGAACTGGTAAGGTTGAGTGAGCCAAAACCTTGTGAAACTCAGAATTGAGAAAGTTAGAGGTGAGGCCAACTCCCTGCCTAACTCTACCTACTCTGTAACATAAAACCATGACACCCCACTGAGAGGACCATGACAATCAGTCCTGTAGAGAAAACATTTGAAGTTCTTCCCCATGCTGAAAGAGCATCTCAGTCTAAGCCAATGGGGAGCATCTACCCCTGTATCCCTCCCTACTCCTCAATGTTTATAAAGTCCTTATTCACATAGAATAAAGTACTCAAGTTAGGTCACCAAGAATCACCTGCAAGTGCTGATTACTGAACTGTAGCACATTGGGGAAGAGCTTTCTCTCCTGAAGCATTCATCACTGAACCTTGGACCCACCTGGCAGGCTGGGCTCATACCCCTGCCACGCCTGCTGCTCCTACCTCCCCTGCCAATTCTACTATTGCTGCCACCCACCACCACACTCTGATGCCCCTGTCGCTGGCACTGGCGATCCATGGTAGCAGGTGAGACCTGGGATCCCAGCTATTTACCCTGTGCTGGATTGATTCCCTTCTGAGAGCTGCAACATTTTGGCTGTTTCAGGCTGGACCAGAGACCTGTAGAATCTATTAGTCCCAGTTCCATAGAGGACAGAAATGAGGGGAGGTTGTCACATAAGCTGAGATGCTGTAACCATATTCCCCTTTATGAGCCTTTATTCTGCTGTGAAACATGAGTTAGATCATAGGTCTTAGACACCCCTGTTGATGTGAAGAGCTAGCAGTAAAGAAGAGAGAGCCTGCCAACACCTAATACCACTCTCAGCACACCAGCCTGAAGTACTATTTAGCAGTGGGGTCTAAGGCCCTGATCTGTCAGAACTTCTGTAGTATGTGGACAATTGCTTCCTCTATAATCCCTTTCCTATGATCTATCCAAGCAGACACAAGTAATAGGTCAATTTCTCAAGCTTGACAGCACCCTAGGAGAGGAAAAGATTCAGAGAAAAGATGGCCCTTTCTATAAAAGCAAATGTTTTTGTCCACTTAGGTTTTTCCACTCCCTGAGACTTGAGACACATTTAGCACATGCACACCCCACACAGCACAAAAAGGGTTTGGTTTAGTGATAGATTTGCCAGAAGTTCCACATACTATTTATTTTACCTACTGAAATAACATTTCTGTCTGAGAGGGATATTGGGTATGGTTGGCTTTCATGCTCTGGGCATTTTCCCCTTTTAACAAAACACTTCCCTATAAATCTATGTCCACAGACTGACTTCAGAAAACAAGTTAATAGTTCCCAGTTCCAGTATTTTCCATAGCAATATATCCGCATGCCAAGAATACTGAAGTGTGGAGGCTTGTATTCATCAAACAGAACTCATCAATACCTTGAAAGTGAGGTTGAAGTCTTACTTTGTCTACTCACATCCCTTGAGAAATAAAACAGAGGTGAGAAGCAGATCACAGAGAGTGAATGGATCGAGCATCACTCTCATCTCTAGGATTTGACAGAGAGCTGGAGCAATGACTTGGTGACTAAGAGCACTGGCTACTTTTCCAGAAGACCAGGGTTCCATTTCCAGCACCCAGATGGTGGCTCACAACTGTAACTCCCCAGGAATTCAACCCCCTCTTCTGTATTCCATAAGTACTGCAGGCATGTAGTATACATGCATACAGGAAGAACAAAACCACACACAAAGTATCTGGCAGACACAGGGTTCTTAAGAGGGACCAAAATCCTTGACAGCATTTAAATCCATACACAAGACCTATCAGTTCCCATAGCATCCAGCCCAGAGCCAGTCACCATTCCCTTCCACGGCTTCCAGGAAAAGCTCTATTCCATCCCATGGCCAGCTCTACAGGATGAACGATGTCCTTATCTGCATGAATCCATCCCAGACTCCTATGGCTTATCAAGTGACCAATATGACTACATACTTCGGAGTGAGAATACCAAACACACCAAAAACTTCTAAATCTTGAGATCTTCCCATCCAGGAACTACCTCACTTCTGTCTTCTCCTCATAAGCTTCCTCCACCAGTATTGGCTAGTTTGTGTAGGGAGTTTGTTGTTGTTCTGGTTGTGTGGTGGTGGTTTTGTCATTTTGACAGTTATCTGAGAAGAGAAAAACTCAACTGAGAAAGAGCCCCTATCAGATTGACAAGCCAGGGACATTTTCTTAATTGATGGTTGATGTGGGAGGGCCCAGCTCACGATGTGAATGGTGTCCACTCTGGGCAGGAGGACCTGGAGTATAAAAGAAAGCAGGATGAGCAAGCCAAGGGGAGCAAGCCAGTAAGCAGCATTCTTCCAAGTCTCTGTTCTCATTCCTGCCCCTTCATTCCTGATTTAACTTCCTCTGACAATGGACTGTATTTAATTTGCAAATAAATCCTTTCCTCCCCAAGTTGTTCTGATCTTTGTACTTTATCACAGTAGTAGAAAGCAAACTAAAACTCCTTGTATCATGGTATGAATAAGAACATCCCCGGGGAGGATGCAGATTCTTACAAGCAACCAGTTGTTCACTGCCAATAACAAACACCATGCATGGCTGTGCTGATTTAGCCTCATTTTTAAAAATCTGTTCCATTGCTTCAGATCAAGAAACTGAGGGTTACATACATGGCTGAAGGTCACAGAGCAAAACTGAATCCAAGCTCACTGCCTCCACCCCTCTGCCTTGCAGCAATGACTCATGAGCCGGAACCACTGTGAGTTTACTACCTGGAGTCAGCATGTCCAAGAGATACATTCTGCTGAGAAAATTCATAGTTTCTAGCACACACAAGGCAGTAAACAGAAACAATCCCACTTCAAGATACAAGATTGGGGTGACTTACACATTTCCTATTTGCAAACTAAAACAAAAACCCAAAAGAAAAGCATTGAGAAACACAGTCATGTTTCCCGAGTGAGGAGACACTGGACAAGCTAGTTCCTAGCCCTCTCTATGAATCTCAGTGTCCCGTCTACTAAATGTTGGAAACTGTCTTTTTTCTATCTCTAAAATGCCTAGTCTGGTTCAAATAATTATGTACATACTCACTGTTTATCTTAACATATCACATCCTTGGCACTGGGTACACTTATTAAATGAAAATGGTAGCAACTAATAGGTAATGAACATCAAATATATACTGTGAACTTAACTCATAGTATCTTGAGGTTTAAGGGAATCCGTAAGATTAAAATTACTATCCCTACCATATACATAACAAAAATGAGACTTACAGTGCCTGATTTGGGCTGAGGTTTGAGTCTGCATCACTATAACCCAAAGCTTCTATCTCCTCACCAATCAAGATCCCCAAAGGCCCAAACTAGCCTTTTCGTTCTGATAGGCTGTCATGGTAGCTATCCAAGTCTACTCTGAAGCATGAGACACAAGGAACCTGCTGGAGAAGAACCTTCTCAAGGATAAACTGAGTCTATGTCCTTGTCTATGGGATGAGCAAATACAGTTAACATTCTCCTATTGCTCAGGAAGGAAAACCTTGCTTCACACATCCAAACACATCCATATGGTATTGGGGTCCTGATTGTGGCTCAGTTTAGGAGCCTTGAAGGAAGATGGCAAATTTCCTTGGCTGCCCGTGTGTGTGAAGACAGGTAGGCATTTCCATAGATAAGGTATAGACAATTCCTTCACACTGAAACAGTCCATCCTAGGGGAGGCTCCTTAAGACCTGGTAAAATGAATTTACAGGGCTCAAGAATAAACAACTCACAAGTCTCAGGATGTTCCTAAAACCTAGGATTCACAAAGTCCCCTCTCTAAGGTTTTATAAGCAGTGGGGAGAGGAGACTAGCCATTTTAGCTCTCTGTCATATAGCTTTTGTGATTTAAAACCCATGCTTGGGTGGGCTTTTATTTATGATGCATCTAATTTTGAGTCATCCATGCTCCCGAAACTTACCCTTCAGCCATACTATTGTTAAGTAACGACTGGTTCACTGAGAACTTTCGGGAAATCATTTCTTGGGTCTGTGATTAGTGCCAATATGAATTGAATAGTCATTTGATCACATCCTCTTAGGGAAAGTCAAAGACCAGTGTGATGCTCCATTATTGTGGCTCATTTTCACTGTGGAATACTCCTAGTTCAATGATAAATTGTAGCATCCTATTAGTAGTAGCAAAGTAACCAGCACATAAGGAGGCCTAAGGAAGGGTGAAAAAGAACTGGTTAGGGCTTTCCATATGGATTCTATCATTCAATCCTCACAATTCTGTAAAGTAAGTCACTGTTGGCCCAGTTTTGCAAATGAGAAGATTGAAATCAAGACTGGCCATGTGCTAAGATTTGAACATATGCCCAAAATTTTGTGGATTGATATTTGAATTTCCAAATTTTTATGTTGTTAATATTTTGAAAAGGAGCTTTAGGAGGCAATTTGGATTAAATAAAGTCTTGCAGATGGAGTGTCCAGGATTCCTTTAGAAGAGACAAGGCAGCTGAGTTCCCAGGTATGCTATGGCTCTCCACATGATGCCCAGCAACATTAGGATGCATCAAGAAATTCCTCATTAGATGTTGTTGCTGGCTTCTGGGAAATTCCACCCTCCAGAAACATGTGCCAAAAAACCACTTCTATTCTATACAAAGTACCCAGTTTGTAGCATTCAGTTATAGAAACAGAAATCAGGCTAAAAATGTTGTACAGCTACAGAGCTAGTGTGGTTATCAGAGTGAAAATGGCCCTCATCGGCTCATTTATTTGAATGCTCCATGACCTGTTGATAGAACACTTCAGGAAGGATTAGGTTAGGTCTGGCCTTGTTGGAGAAGTGTGTCACTGGGTTGGCTTTGAGGTTTCAGGAGACCATGCCATTCCCAGTTGTCCCCACTTCTCCTTGTAGATAGATGAGAAACTCTGAGCTGCTGCTCCAGTGGCATGCCTGCCCGTGCGCTGCAATACTCTCTGTCATGATGTTTATGGGCTCTGACCCTTACATAATGTAAGCCCCAATAAACTCTCCCTTGTACAATTTGCCTTGGTCATGGTGTTTTATCAAGGCTATAGAAAAGTAATTAAGACAGCTGGGAGTCAAAACCAAGCAGTCTGGCTTTGGATGAATAACTAACCTTTAAGGAACTCTGCCTTCCTCAAAGCAGCTGTGTCTCCACTTCCCCCAAAATCCCCTGGGCTATAGGTAGGGAGAAGGGTGGCCCTGAGACCTAAGAGAGGATCTAGAATCCCAGGTCTGGTGCCTAGTGAGGCCACAGTCAGGATCAATGCTTTCAGCTGAAGGCACCACTCTCCTTTGAGACAAGCTTTCTTCTAAACAGAAGCACACTGAAGTAAGCAGGATAGGGAGGAGGCATAGACAAAGCATCTAGGGAGAGTCTCATGGGCAACAAGGAGTCTGCATGGTGCTCTGTGGTTCTAGTACCTAGGCACCCAGTGCTAACCAGAGCTCCTCTTTAGTCAGTAGAGTCAGCCCCAGCACCCATTGATAGCCATCGGGCTTCTCATCCCTGGCCTTTGCAAGGGATAGGAAGAGAAACTCCACCCTTGGCATGTGTTCTCGTCTGTTTTATAAGTGGAGAGGGGATCCAGAAGGACCAAGGTCCATCTAAGACCAAATATCAATTTATGGACTCAGGAAAGCTGCTTTGTGGACATTGCTCCACTGAATGTCAGTGAGTGGCAGCATCAAGAGTCCAGGGCTCAGGTCCACTTAGGATACATGTCTTGCAGTGACGAGGAGCCTCCTCTATGAAAGACTAAACCCTTTTCTTTATGATCTTCCCCACCTACCCACCTACCAGCTTTCCCACACTGAAGAAGAAATGAAGGGACACTGATAGTTTTGCCTGTGTGGTGGGGCTCAAGCGTGGGGAAGAGTCCTTTACGGTCAACATTTGCTGAAAGAGTCTGGCTCTGGGATTGCCTGAAGAAGCCCATAGCCTCCTTCCACTGGTTCTGATATCGCATTAAGCAAAACACTATGTAGGAGCCTGCAAGTCACAGCAGCATCTTTCTCACTTTCCAACCACCATTCAGCATCTTCGATCCTCAGCTTCAGCCTCCCCTAGCACTTGCCATAGCTGCCATGCAGTCTTGACTGCTCTATGCCAGCTCCTCTCTGCTGCATCCATCAGTCCGGTTGGTACCTAGGATGGTTTGTTTCCATCTCAAGATTAGGCTCTTGACACTGTTGTGCAGGCCAGTTACATACATCATACATTATTTCAACTGCTGCTCACTCATGACACTATGCTGAAACTTTTCCTGCTATGACCAAAGGACAGATTGATGTCTGTAAACATTTAGCACTCTATATAAATTACCTAAACCTCACAAGAAAAATCACAATTAACTATGCTCTTGGTTTTGCCCACATTGAATCACTTGGTTTGTTTTTAAATCTCACTTAAAAGTGACTTTGAGCCCTTTCTGCTACAAGATTGCAAGTGACCATGACATTCAGGAAAAATACCCCATAGGTAACATACAACAGCATCCCTGGCTACTGGAACAGATCTCTTCTCTTTGCATACATTTATGTCACTACAGAGCCTAGACTGTGTCTGGCAGAATAGAGAGTGTGAAAGGAGGGAACCCAGATGTCAAGCAACATAGCCTTGTGTACAAAGGAGGAACAGTCCTCTTGGGACTCTCATCTGCACACAGATGGTTTGGACCTTCTGAGAAACTGTACTTTTCTCCCTTGGCCTAGCAAGCGGCCAGCCTCTATCTAGAGTCAACTATAGAATGAGACCACAAGCAGCAGGTGCTCCAGCGTCCCCCAGATTTTCTTACCTCTTTCAGAGCTCTTCAGTGCTCCCCAGCTACTCACCATCTACTAACTACTCCTCATTTGACACTTGTCAGGGATCCTGCCAACCAGCTTAGATCCAAATATACAATATTCTACTTGCTCTGGTCAGAACATCCTGACATGTCATGTTCATCCAACATGGGAAGAGCTGTAGCGGGCTTCAGTGCACCCACTATAACACTGTACAGCCCATAGAATCCTGTGCTCACTCTGGTCTGTGGCGATCTCACTCCTAGAATGAGTGCACATGACAGCATTACACCCCCCTTAGACATCCTATCACTCCACACTCTTATCAACAGAAATGTTAACGTGAGAAAGCCGTATAAGATCACTCTCATCTGGAAGTTACCATCAAGCTCCTTGAACTTCAAACCAATCCACAGCTCATACATGAATTATCAGGCACAGTGGGTGAGAGTAAAACTTCTAGCCTTGGATAAAGAGCCCCCCTCAAGTCACCCCAAAGTAGGTATGTAAATCCACTTACTGCAACTCAGGAACAAACTAAAATTCAGCCCCAACTTACAGACATGCTCCTCCCCACACATCCTACCAAGGACCACATTGTAGTATCAGGTACACATGCATAGGTGTCCCCATATGAAGGGAGACTCTCAGAGAACAGAACTGCCAGCTGTCTGAGAGCTAAGTATAGTGTCCTGCTCACCTAGCTATATATCTATACTATCCATATCATCTATATCTATATCTGTCTGTAGAGACAGACAGACAGACACACACACACAAAGAGAGAGAGGGAGAGGGAGAGAGAGAGAGAAAGAGAGAGAGAGAGAGAGAGAGAGAGAGAGAGAGAGAGAGAGAGAAGAGACGAGAGATCTCCAGGCAAGCCAAGTCATGGAGTCACCTGTCTTGACTCAGAGGTTCTAGACTGCTTTTTGCCCTCTCATCAGAAGGTATCTGTCTTAGAATCTACCTCTATAGTGTTCTATGCTAGGGCCAAGCCCTTTAGGAAGCTACAGATCCCATCAGCTCACAGGAGCCATGAGTGGACCACAAGGGGCAAGAACTCAGAGTCCTCAAGAGTGTG
The DNA here is from genome assembly GCF_000001635.26 of Mus musculus. Lineage (NCBI taxonomy): Eukaryota > Metazoa > Chordata > Mammalia > Rodentia > Muridae > Mus > Mus musculus. The sequence continues at coordinate 97,950,541 of NC_000075.6, forward strand.
CAATAACATCATAGCACTCAGGAGTCTGGGATGGTCCACAGAGCTAACAAGGAGGCTTCCCTCAAGGGTGGAGACCTAGGGAAACCATGGCTACAAGGCATCACCAGGGAGAAGCACTGAGCCTCATATCATAAAAGTTATCACCTCACAGGGGAGTAGTTTTTTTCTCTGATTTGTATCTAAATATTAGGCAAAATGAGTGCTGGGTGGAGAAGGGCACACTCGGGCATTTAAGTCATTTATAGTTTACATTTTTACAGCACAGCAGAGATCAGCATCCGCTTTCCAAGTGCAATTAGTAGACAGCGCAGTCTGCCAAGCCGCTGTGTAAATTGTGCCTATTAAAAGAATCTACGCCATGCAATGATTGATCAACACCAAGGATTTATTCACTGAGTGAACAGCGGTTTTTACTTTTGCCATTAGCCAGGGTGATCCATAACAATTTAGATAATGTACTCAGACAGATGCATTCACAAACTGGTGTCAAAGTCCTGCCTTAAGGGTGGCCATCCTGGGTAGGAAGGGAGGAAGAGTTATCGGATGCTGGTCCGGCCAGGGAGCCTGGAACTCACTGGGTTTTGGGTCTGCCATCCTGGAAAACCAACGAGAAGGCGGCATGGGGTCGAGCTGCAGCCGTCCTCCCCTGCAGCACACGGAGCCTGTCTGTGGCATGTTCCCATCAGTGTCCTCATCTGCCAATGGAAATGACCCAGCTGTCACTGAAGTAGAAGAGTGCTTTGTAAGTTAAACTGAGAGCATGATAAGGGACCTAGAGAGATGCTGCTATTCATACTGCACATGTGGGCTCTCCATAGCATGCACAAAGGCACATGTACACATATCCACAGAATATTGCTATCTGGTATTCCAACAAACCTCTTCCCTTTGGGATGGGGTGTTCTAACAGAGTCTTTTGTTTTTCTCTTCTTTTTCTTTACTGGCACCAGGTGGTGTTTAACACTTTATTTCCAGGCCCGGTGACAGGTACTGATGCTCCCTCTCTTCATCAACAGTATAGACCTTGTGTCTGCAGGCTCCCAGATGGCACTGCTGATGTGGTCCTATGGAAAACCAGCTCAGTGAAGGCAGGGATGAACTCTGCACACTTCATGGGGCTCAAGTGCCCACCCACACACCAGTTGTTCCCACTTCCAGTCTGTTTCCTGCGGGCTCCCACAGGATGTCCCAGAGGCTCCGCCCAATGTGACATGCCACATAGAAAAGCCACTTTCTCCCCTAAACTACTGTCCCAGCCTTCATCATCTCTGATTAATGTCATTCTCACCACATGTGTGATTATTTAAGGTAAGACCTTGGTCACCTTGACACTCTCCTTTATCCATGTACGGAGGCCTGCTTCCTCCAAGTGTCTCTGCTCTAGTGCGGCTCCGTACCACCCCTCTCCTCTCCATTCCCACTGCTGCCATCAATCCATCCTCCTCCACCTCTGCCTAAGACCAGTCTCCATCTGACCCTCCCCAGCATGTTTTTAGGACATGAATTCAAACATGGCTTTCCTTCGCTTTACACTCAGCAAAGGCTCATCCAGTATTCTGGGCCCAGAGAGCTTTTCCTGGGAATATGTCTGGCAAATGTTTCTTTAAGAGACCTGACTGTACCATTTGTGTATGCTAGGTTCTCCAGAGAAACAGATTCAACAGTGTGTGTGTGTGTGTGTGTGTGTGTGTGTGTGTGTGTGTGTGTGTGTGTATGAAGAAATAATTGAGAGGACCAAAATATTTTAAGAATTGGATATGTGATTTGGGGGAACCCCAAGAAGAGCTGATTCTGCCACTCAATTTCAAAGGCACATGGCCCTTCTTGTTCTTGTACAGTAGAGGACATCTTTCAAAATAAATCTGAGTCCCACAAACAAACTGCTTTATGCTGTCTTGCAATTTGAATGTTAACATGTTTTAAAAGATGCCTTCTGGGAGCATCCAGAATAATATTTAGCCAAATATCTAAGTAGCTTAGCTTAGCCAATGAAGCACATAAAGCTGACCATCACACCATCTATCTTCTATGGTAACAGGGATGAGGCCTGACACATAAGCAGGACTTATCTTCCCCCTGTGTCTGATATGGACTCATCTGGGTGGCTCCAGCCAGAGGACTCCAAAACTTCAGTGTGGGGGAGACCCTAGGATCATGTTAATAGAGACCATCTTGAAATAATGAGAAGACAGCCCCAAGGAAGGCCAGGGTCCCATATAAATGGAATTGCCAAGAAAGGAAGACATGTTGTGTCTCAATTCAGTAAATACTTCAAATAATAATAGCATTAAGGATATAGAATTTGAGTTCCTCCTATAATATGGCAATTATCAGTAAGTCCTTGCCTTCAAATGGTTCCAATTTATGAATTTTGACCTTATAATGGCGGGAAAGCATTAATAACTCAGTAGCCACTATGCCTCTAATTTTAATGTCCCCCAAGCTAGCAATATGTGGAGTTGCTCACTTGCACTGCTAGGTAGAAAAGATCAGCCTCAGCTGCAGCTCTCCTGCAGTGTATCATTGCCAAGCTGTGGTGTTTATCAGATTAGGTCTACTCATTGCATCTTCAAATTAGACTATTTTCCACTTTTGAGGTGTTCCTGGGAGCTAACCCCATCGTAAGGTGAGGAACATATGGGTATTAATGAGATTAAGTATCTACTAACAGCCAGTGTGCTTTACATGGGACGCATGAGAGATGGAGGGGAGTGGGAAGGCTGAGGGTCCCATGAGGTAGAAATCTAGAGGGGTGAAGATGGGGACACCCTGAAGTTACATTCCCAAGGCTAGAATACAATCACTAACATTGCTTTATATAGAGAGATCCAGCACAAAGTATAAAGAAGGGGACAATCCTCTATGGCTTTCCCAACCTAGATGGCTACTGTTTGCCTACAGCCTGCCTTGGTAGATGTAAAACCCTAGTCCCCATGGATGTGCCTGATCAGAGTAATACAGCAGGATGTAAGAGCTCATCCTGGAAACTTGGGCCAACCCACAGGCTATACCCTCTTCCTTCTACCCATTACCCTTCTACCTTCCTCTTCAGAGAAGCATTACTTCATGGTATGTCTCTGCATCTTCAGCTCCTCCAGGGAGACAGTGTCTCACACAGGGCCCCAGAGAACAGGCTATATGCTGAGCAGAGGGCTAGCCTATAACTCAGCTCAAATGCGTCACAGCTTCTATTCCAGTTCACACAGCATTGACAGACCCCCTATATAAGGAGGGACTCCCATCAGGACAGACAGCTATAAATGCTGCTACTCCCAGAGGTAGGCTAAATGTGTCCCCTCAGACCTGAGCACTGGCTTAGAGAAGAGTCCCATTGCAGCTGCAAGGGGAATCCATCTGTGATTAGCAGAATCATTCTACAGCTTTAAAACATCTTCTAGACAACACACGGCGAGTGGAGCCAACTGCCCAGCTGCTACCACCAGTGAAAGAACGATGACATGGTGACTTTTTTTCTGAAAAACTGCGGAGAAAAGGGATACCCTGAAGTAATACTTTATAATTTTAGGTCCATTCCCCAGCCTCAAAGAACATACCACTCTACTGCTTCCGTCCTTAAAATAAACAGAAAGAGCAAAAAATAGAGTGTACTGGGACTGGTCTGCACAGCTACCAAGACGTCATCTCCACTCCTGTTGGAGTTATTTAGGAAAAGCTATCTCTGGCAGGAGCCATGTGCTCACAACTACCCCAGAACAAGGCACTCAATAGTCTCCAGGGCCTGACGTGCATTTCAGCCTTGGGATAATGGTCCTATGTCTCTTAAAACAAGAAGGAAAAGCCAGTCAGACCCGCAGCCCACCTTTGCTTATAAGGAATGTTGAAACGACCAAGCCCACCACTCCTTGCCTCCTTCACATGGTTTGCATCTGAAGGGCCACCTCTCCCCTTGTGCTGGAAGGCATCCCTGCATCCTGAGCATGAAGGGTTTGATAAGCATACCCCTAGCATGCACAGCATGTTTAGACCATCTGAGCTCTTCTGTATGCCCACCTCTATGCAGACACCTGACAAGTGGAGAGGAAGCCCACCAGGCTCAGGCTTCTAAAGGTGCTCTGCAGATTAGACAGGAGGGAGAACTGAAACAATGTGATTAGTGCCCCTGGAAGGTCAGAGACAGATGTGTCATGCGTGTGTGCATGTGTATGGGTGTATGTACGTGTGCATATGTGCATTCATGCCACAGCATGCATGTGGAGGTCAGCTGAGGTGTCAGGCCTCCGCTTGAAGCTTGTCTGAGACAGTCTTCTATTGTTGTTCACTGATATGTACAGCAGGCTAACAGGCCTAAAGCTTCACAAGATCATCTTGTCCAATGTCTCCTGCGGGGCCGTGGGTGTGGGGGAAAGAAAGGAGTGGGAGAGAACCGCCAGAGTTCCGGTGCTCTGGGCAGGCAGACTCGAGAGGACTGCGCACGCTTTCCACATGGCCCCGGGTGGGCATCTAGCTGTGTTAAGCCACTGACCCCACACGGCAGGTGGTGGACAAGGGGCAGCCCCAGGTACCAGGTTCTCAGCCTCTGGCATCCCACACTGGATACTGCAATGAGCTGAGAACAAAATAGGGGCCCAGGGCAGCACTTGGCACCAGGGCTGAAAGGAGGAGAGTGCAGGGGGAGAGGCGGCTGGATGGTTCCCACATGGGCAAGAATCCTTTGTCAGGTCTGTGGCTGGAGCACAGGATGGCCTTCTGGCAGGAGCTTAGACATGGCTCCTTAGGAAAAAGCCTATCTCATTGTTCAAGCACTTCATGATCAGAGACAGTCTATTGTTTTAGAGCTTTATTGTAGAAAGGCAGGGGTAAAGAGAGAAGGTAGAAAGAGAGAGGGAGAGGCTGGCCATAGCCACGTGGAGAGAGGGAAGAGAGAGAGAGAGAGAGAGAGAGAGAGAGAGAGAGAGAGAGAGAGAGAGAGAGGAGGGTTAGAGAGTAAGAAAGGTTAAAGCTTAGAGAGAGAGGTGGGGCCAAGCAGCCCCTCTTATAGTGGGCTGGGCTATCTTGCTGTTGCCAGGTAACTGTGGGGTGGCGCATACCTGGCTATAGTCAGGTAACTGTGGGGGTGGAGTCTAGCCAGAATGCCAGAAACTTGGGACATTGTCTGCATGACTGATAGCCTCAGACCTCCCCTATGGGGGCCATGGGGGCAGTAACTTCAACAGGAGCCAGGCGTCCAGGAGACATGATCTAATACCTTCTGTCCCATGAAGGTGGAAATTACTGCTCACCTGATCCCACCGGGGTTCAAGACCTCAGCTCGACTGGAGACCAGGCTGTCTGTGCAGAGCCCATTGCCCCACAGTCTCCCATCTTGATTCTGGAGTACTGGGATTTCTGGTGTGTATTACTATACCTGACTTTATATAGGTTCTGGGGATTTGAACTCGGGTCTTTATGTCTTGCAGCAAAAACTTTACCCGCTCAGTCATCTCCCTAGCTAGGAGCATTAGCGCTCTCTCTCTCTCTCTCTCTCTCTCTCTCTCTCTCTCTCTCTCTCTCTCTCTCTCCCTCTCTCTCTCTCTCTCCCTCCCTCCCTCCCTCCCTCTGCCTCTCCCTCTCCCTCTCTCTCTCCCTCTCTCTCTCTCTCTCTCTCTCTCTCTCTTGTGAGTGAGTGAGAGAGAGAGAGAGAGTGTGTGTGTGTGTGTGTGTGTGTGTCCTATCCAGCACTTCTCAGCCCTCTCTATCACAGCTCACATAGAACTCTGTGACCGCTCTGCGGGAGGCTATCACAGTTTGGGGGCCCCTTGGTCAGATTCAGACCATCCCTGGGGATGAGAGAACAAACCAGCACGTACTTTATCAGCTGATAACACTTAACAGGATTGCAGAGAGGTACACAAAGGTACAGGGCCAGGACATAAGCACACAGCTAAAAAGGAATATCTATGAAAAAACACCCTCACTATAATCTATTCCCATACTATCTCCACCCGTCTAGCCCCACTGAGAAAGACTGGCTGTTGTTTCCTATTAGACTGTATATAGCCAGCCAGTGTGTCTCGAGCCAGTTTGAAAGGCTGCCAGCTTTCTTGGTTTGGCATATGGAAAGATTTCAAAGCCAGCCTTGCCCTCCTCATTTCTTGCCAACTACCTTCGCTCCAATAATTTCATGCCCTGAAGCTCTTAGAAACTCCAATTCCTCCTCCCATCCAAACCACTGCACCATCTATTTCCTGTCTAGCATGCAGATATGCTTTTGTGCCATCTATTTCCTGTCTAGCATGCAGATATGCTTTTGTGCCTGAATAGAAGCCCAAGTCTCTGGTACAGTACCTGCAGATTTAACCTGACTGACCCTCCGGGCTGAGGACCCTTGGCAGCTGGCATGTGCCATCCTCAGCTCTGTATCCAGAAGGACCTGGCCTGGGGCAGAGGCAGGACAGTAGTGCTGAGCAGGCTTTAATTAGAGAGTTAAAAGTCAGTAACTGGCCAGGAGAGCAACTGGTAAGCAAGGCTGGGGTAGCACTCTTCTGCCAGGACTAATTCATGCCAGGAGTCCCTCTGTCCCTGACCAGAGCAGTCACTACCATGTCATACCAGCATCTGATGGAAGCACACAAGTATGACTGACAGACATTATGACTGACAGTATGACTGACAGACCCTGAGCTCTATTTCAAGTCTCAGTTTTGAGCAATTTACAGGTCCCAAATGGTGTCTACAGCCCCTAGTCTTTCCTCACACACCCATTCATCCCATTGTACTTCCCAGCGAGGCTGACAGAAATTCCACCCTGCCTGCCACTGGTCTGGTCTAAACCTCCTGTCTCTGTTTTCTCTTATTCTTCCTGTCTAGTCTGTTGGGAAATCTTGCTGAATTCACCTCCACTGTACAGCTAGAATGTAACTTTGATTCTCCCATGGCCCACAGGGAGACCATGCTCCTGAGCATCACCTATTTGTCAGGCAACTGACTGCCTCTACTTCCTCTTCCTTCCTCCTGCTTTCTCATCTTCTTCCTAGTAAGACTTCACAGTATAAGGTGGGCTCTTCCTGTATAACAAGCTTTGATGAAAGAAGCACCTTTAAGTAAGATGGAGTAAGATGGACCCTTTCTGGACAGAGAGCAGTGTGTTCCTTGAACAGAGTCATAAAGACACCGTCTTTCTCCAGGGCAAAGTTCAGACAGATTTCCTAACAGCTTCTTAGATGATTGGGGTTTTCTAAGTTCATGTATTCTCGGCAGCTGTAAACTGTACTCGGGAGACATGAGCGAGAGGAATGAATGCGGACGGGGGGCCCAAGCTGGTTGCTGTACCATGAGAAAGGAAGTGTCTTCACAGAGCAGCCCAGTGTCCAAGGGCCCTTGCGAATATGCAACAAGCTAATTCATTCTGAGCAGACGCTTCACACTTCAGGATGGTAGCCAGAGGGCTGCTTTAATGTTTAAACAGCGTCAGGCCACTTCTCTGTTCAAAATCCTATCATGACCCCTACCTCAGAGCAAAACCCAGTGTTATTACAATGGCCTAAGACCCTGCATGACCTGTCCAACCACACCCCTCAAGACTACCCTTTATCCAGTTCCTTGCTGCATCCCTCACTCTGACCCAGCCTACAGTCAGTCTCCTTCTTGTTCTCAGACACTTAAGCCAGTGCCCACCTGCAATCCTGTGACCTTGACGCTATTTATCCACACCACTGTCCCCATCACACCCCTTAGCCTTCTTCTAAACATCACCTCTGCCCACAGTCCCCAACCAATGTCATACCCTCCCATAGTACCATCTCCCTAACCACTAGGCTCCCACTTGCTCTCCTCCTATGAAGAGTGCCCCTACACCCTGCCCTTCTGAGGAAGCAGCTCTAGCCTTGTGACATGAAAGACAGATGGGCCAGCACAAGATGAGGGCTCATCTGTGCACTGCGAGCATAGCACCAGGGTCACAACAGCAGCTTTCCTTTCAAGAGGAGCCAGCACTGAGGGATCACATGGTGGCCGGCACCAACTGGTTTAAGGGTCAATCTCATATGGGGCCTGCAGAACTTAGAGAATGAAGCATTGCAGCTCCAGTCAGCCAATTGGAAGAAGGCATTCCAGGCACACACAGAACCATGCTCCAACTATTATACAGGTTGGCAACCCCTGGAAGTGTCACATGCTTATTCCACTAGCTTGTTTTCCACGGCACCCTTTGCTCTTCTCATTGTGAGTTCGGTAACTCTGTCAGGCCCTCTCTGCTATTTATGTTCAGCATATTTTTAGTATTTTGCAATGAGATTTTCTTAAATTAAAACTTGACACCTAAGCACTGTGTTGTCTGTAAGTACCACACTGTGTTCATGGATGCAGTTTAGATATAGGTGGGCTTCAAAGGCCTCAGAAGATATTTCAGTACTTGGCACCACACACCACATTTCCACATCCCCCACATGTCTCCATGTCTCCATGCACTGCTCTCTGCTTCCACCTTTCCTTGGAAACAACCTTCAGATCCCCTGGGAGCCAAAACAAAGAGCAGGGCGATGTGGCAAGGCTCAGAGGTTGCTTTTTCCCACCCAGCATCATCTCCACTACACCTGAGGATCTGGTCTTTCATTTCACACAATGAGATTCATCAAATTTCAATAGTACTCCCTTTTCAGAGTGTTCTTATTTAATTCCTGGCATGAAGACATTGTATGATAAATATCTGCTGAAAGCAGGGGCCTGGCTTTCCTGCTCTGCTCTGTGGACCTTCCACACGGTCCCCATGGGTGATAACCCTGAGGAAGCTCTTGTGCCTCTATTTCTCCTTAGCCTGTCCATCTGCTGGCAGACCTCCTGGCTTGGCTCCGTCCCTGCAGACAGCAGCTCTCTCCTGCTGCCTGAACTAGACTAGCACAGTCCTCCACTCTCACATCCTAAGGCCACACAACATCCACTTCCTGTATCTATGCCCATTGCACCTCATGCTGAGTTTCCAGAGGAAGCGCATAGCTGTTCTGATGAGATCCCAGACTCCTCCATTTCCTCCCAATACCCCTCCTCCTCCACCACTTCTCACTGTGTTGATTCAACTTTCCTCCCTCAGCCACCCAGTTAAGCCATCAGAGGATCCACAGAGTTTTCTTTAGCTCTCTGAACACCCACTGTGGAGGCTGCAAAAGCCAAAGGCTCTCCTTCCTTGCATCTGAGAGTGGACATGAGGCCCAGCTCCAGTAGGTAGCCTGGAACACAAGCGTGCCTGAGAGTCTGTGATGGTTGCTGGGTTCTATGAGCAGTTGGAGGGGCTAGCCACTCCCTTTGGTTCCTTCTCCCAACACTGATTATTCTATCTGCACTCCCTAGACACTGGCAGAGAGCAAGGGCACAGGCTGGGTCTTGGGTAAAGGAAGTAAATGTTGAGGGCTTTAGTGCCTTTGCTACAAAGCTCTGGACATCTCATCCTTAGAAAGGAACATGCACTTTTTCATTGTCTTCCACTGCCTGACTTGATGAGCGTGGGGCCAGCCTGCGTCTCTTTCCTCCATTCCCTCCCGTTACTTACACTCCGACCCTCTATTTTAACGGCTTACTTCTCTTGGCCTCTTTGCTTCATCATACTTTCTCTTGTTTTGCCTTTGGCAAGTGTCTTATGAGCATTATGAGCATCCATTCTGGGTGGCAAGTACTGCATGGTAAAGGAAAAAGCAGAAACCAGGCACACCTGTCACACCACTTTGTGACAAAACCGGCTGAAATTTTTTACTGCTGTCACTATCACAAAATAATGCACCCCTAGAAGCAACGCCTCCCGTTATGTAGCCAGGTTAACAGCACCTTAGCTCCGGACCAAAGGAGCCCTTGGCAGGAAGGATCCTTGAGGAATATCTGCAGAAGCACCTGTGTGCAGAGCAACAGCATGTCCCAGGCAGGTGAGTGGCCTGCAGAGGTCACATCTGCCCTTGCAGCTGGTGCCCACAGGAAATACTTCAAGTCTCAGGCCACCTGGGACATGGAACAAAGGCACTGGTAAAACCTAGAACATGAAGAGCTCTTTTCTTTTCAACGCATCCTGCAAGAGGCAAAGTGTTCCAGGTTGGGTGAGGACAGCAATAAAGTCAGTGTCACTTTGACAAATTTCAAACTAAACACAAGACACCAAAGCAGGAGGTCTGGCAAGCCAAGGCAAAGACCAAGCTCAGGAACACTTTGGGAGGGAGGGATTTTATCTTCTGCATCCCTCTGGTTCTCTACGGTACCCAGTGCCCAAAGTACCACAACCCAACCACTACCCACAATAGTAGGATGTTCAAAGAAGCATCTTCCCCAAGAAACCTAGTGAAACAATCAAGAACGAAAGGGCTTTCAACCAGTCAGTAAGAGAACATCCTCCTCACCCCAGACATGCGTCTTTCACAGAGGGAGGCAACCCTAAGACTTCTGGGAAGAGCACTGAACTCACAACTCCAGCCATGCCTGAAGCCAGCTCATCCCCTAGACTCTTCAGAAATGGGAATAGGGACTCATCTCATATTATTTTAGACAGGGTCTCCATGCAAAAACAAAACAAAACAACACAAAACACAAACAAAACCCCAAAACATCAGCAGCAATAACAACAACAACAAAAACAAAACAAAAACATGAAACAAATAAAGATAAAAGAAAAAAGGAAAGAAAATAAGAAAAAGAGAAAAAACAACCTCTCCTGAAAGTCAGAAGGTGAAACTGGTGTATGTAGATGATCTTAAAATTCTACTTGAACTTCTAATGCTGCTAAACCCTTTCAGTGAGATAGATGGACACAAAATTAACTAACAGAAATCAATAGGTTCCTGTAGACGAACCACAAACTGATAAACAGTATCTGGGGTTAACTCCAACCAAGAAAATGAAGAACTTGTACAATTAAAAAACTATAAGACACTGAAGAAAGAAACGGAAGAAGATACCAGAAAATGAAAAGATTCTCCATGCACATCGATTAGTAGGGTTAATATATATAAAGGCCATCCTACCAAAAGCAATCTACAGATTCAATACAATCTTCATTAAAATTCCAATACAATTCTTCACAGATCTTTAAAGGATAATTTTCAGCCTTAAATAGAAACACACACACACACACACACACACACACACACACACACACACACACCAGTATAGCTAATCCAATCTTGAATAATAAAAGGTCTCACTAGCCCCAATTTCAAGTTGTACTACAGAGCTATAGTCATAAAACAGCATGGTGTTGGCACAAAGACAGACATGTTGATAAATAGAATTGAATTGAAGACTCAAAACCTTTAGAAATCTGGTTTGTTCTTTCTCTCTCTCTTTCTTTCTTTCTTTCTTTCTTTAGAAATCTGGTTTGTTCTTTCTTTCTCTCTCTCTTTCTTTCTTTCTTTCTTCCTTCCTTCCTTCCTTCCTTATTTTATTTTATTTTATTTTATTTTCTTCTTCTTCATTTTTTAAATAAAGAAGCCAGAAATACACACTGGAAAAAAGACACTATCCTCAACAAATCAGTGCTGGTCAAACTGGGTGGCTTCGTGTAGAAGAATGCAAAGAGGCCAACACTTATTATCCTGAGAACAACTCAACTCCAGGTTCAAAGACATCAATATATCAATATCAAATCAGATACACTGAACCTAATAGAAGAGAAGGTGGGTCGTAGCCTTGAACTCATTATTACAGAAAAAGCACTTTCTGAATAGAACACCAATAGCAATTGTGATCAACAATAAATGAGGCTGCGTGAAACTGAAAGGCTTCTGCATGGGTAAAGATGCATTTGGTCAAAGCATCAGCCTACAGAATAGGAAAATATTTCTATTACCTAAACATCTGACATTGGCAGATATCCAAAATATTCATATATATGAATATAAATATATATTATTTATAATATATATATGAATGAACTGGATATCAAGAAAATAATCAAACTGTAAAATGGAGTACAGATATAAAACAGAATCCTCAAAAGAGGAAACACAAAAGGGTGATAAACACATAAAGAAACGTTCAACATCCTTAGTCATCAGGGAAATGAAAATTAAAACTACTTTGAGATTTCATCTTATACCTATCAAAATGGTCAAGATAAATAAAATAAATGACAGCTCATACTGGCAAGGATATGGAATAAAGACAACATTTATTTTGCTGGTGGAACTGGAAATTTGTACAGTAACTATGGAATTCAGTGCGACAATTCTTCAGGAAGATGAGAATTATCTTTCTCAAGATTCTGCTCTACTATTCTTGGAGATATACCTAAAGGATGCTCAATTCTTTCAGCAATGTTCATTGCTGTTCTATTCATAATAAAGAGAGCAGAGGGACAACCTACTTGTTCCTCAACAGACAAATGGATAGACAAAATGTGGTAGATTTACAAAATGAAATATCACTCAGCCACTAAGTAATAAATAAAATCATGAAATTCACAGGTAAATAGATGGAATTAGAAAAACAGTGTCCTGAGGAAACTAAGGTCCATAAAAACAAATATAGTATATATTTGATTATATGTGGATCATGGTTGTTAAGTCAGGAATAGCCATGCTACAATCCATAGAACCACAGACATTAGGTATAGAGTAAGGGACAAGGGGATACAGATAGATCTCACTAGAATAGGGAAATTGGATAGTTATAGATGGATGGGGAACTGGAAAAGAGAATCAAGTGGGGAAGAGAGAGGTGGGAGAGGGAGGGAATATGGGGAGAGACAGCTAAAATTAAAGGCCATTTGAAGGATAGTATAGAAATCTAACACAGTAGAAACTTTGTGTGTGTGTGTGTATACACATACATATATATGTATATATACCTGCACAAACACACACACACATATATGTGTGTGTGTGCGTGTGTATACACATACATATATATGTATATATACCTGCACATATATGTGTGTGTGTGTATGTGTGTGTATGTAGATAGATAGATAGATAGATAGATAGATAGATAGATAGATAGATAGATATACACATAGGCATATATATAGTAATTGATATGAAATAACTAAAAAAAATTAAAAATAGGGGAGACAGAGACACAGGTGGACTGGACTTCTCTTGTCACCAAAGGAAGATTCCACTACTGGGACTGGGTTATATCTAGTTGAGTTGATGGCCAAAGAGTTCCATAGAAACTTCCAAACAACCCAGGCTACTGCCAAGGCTATAGGCTGTGCTCCATAAACTGACAGCAAGGCCTCATTGCTAAAGACAACCCCTGCACAACTCTTTGAAGATGGAGGTGTTGAGCTGGTGCCTGCATATGACTTTTACCCTTACACGTGCATGTCTTAAGTACAGGAAGGTACTCTGCACACTACCAAAGGATAGGCATAAACACCACCCTAGCCACAGTGACTTACTCAGCCATCATCAGGGAAGTTTCTTCCTATGGCAGATGAGAGCAAACACAGAGACCCACAGCTAGATATGATGCAGAGAGTGGGAGACCTTGGAATGGTCAGCCCTGCGCAGTGTTTCAATCAAGTCCCTCCCCTCAGGGCTTAGGGAACCCAGTGGAAGATGATGTAGAAAGAGTGTAAGGAACAGAGGATGAAGGACACCAAGCAAAATAGCCCTCCAAGTCAACAGGGACAATGCATATGTGAACTCTAATATGCACAGGGCCTGCATGGGTCTGCACCAGGTGCGGGTCCTACAGCCAAAAGGAGAAGTGGACACATGGCCCTCATCCCTAACCAAGGAGCTATCTCCAGTTGGTAGTCAATTGCAAATGAAAAATTAGGTTTCTCCATGGGAGTCACACTGAGGAAACAAACTACCCTTCAGGTCAGTCTGCATGCCCATCAGTAGATGGCCAAGAGAAAAGAAACTTAACAGCAGCATCGACTTTTCCTTGTCTCATAAGGTTGTGTCCGGGTTTTGGGTTGGTTGGTTGGTTGGTTGGTTGGTTGGTTGGTTGATTGGTTGTTGGTTTGTTTGGTTTGGGTTTGTTTGTTCGTTTTAATTTTATTTTTATTTTACGTTATTATATTTTTCTCTTTTTGACTTTCAGGTATTTGAGTGTATATTATGACTTCCAAGTCAGTGTTTTTATGGGCTCCTGAGAATGTAAACAAGCGGGTCTCTGCATCTATATCTGTTTCTCTTGCCTTTTCTTCGGTTCTTTCGTTTCTGTTTGTTTTAGCTTATTCCAGTGTATTAATGTTTATTTTACTTTATTATATTTCCTTATGATCCATTAGAAGCCTGTTTGTTTTCAATGAGAGACAGAAAGGGGGTGGATCTGGATGGGAGGGGAGGTAGAGAAGAACTGGGGGAAGGAGAGGAAAGGGAAGCCTTAGTCAGGATATATTGTGAGGGGGGGGGGGAAGCTATTTTCAATAAAGGAGGAGGTATATAATTTCTAGTCCAGTTTGCTTCCAGTTGCTGTGATAAGTGACTAAAGCAACTGAAGGGAAGAAAGGGTTTATTCCATCTCACACTCCCACATCACAGATTATCCACAAGTCAGAGTTAGAACTCAAGCAGAAGTCATGGAAGAAAGCTATTGGCTGTCATATTCTACGGGCTTGCTTCCAGCACCTCATGTTCAGCTGTTGTTTTGGTTTTTGTTTTTGTTTTTGTTTTTTGTTGTTTTTTTTTTTCTGTAGCACCTGCCTGAAGAATGGTGCCACCCACAGTGGGTCCTGTCCTATCTTACATCAATTATTCAAGACAATCCTCTACAGACACATGCACAAGCCAATCTATGTAATCCCCAGGGGGACTTTCGTCTCTGTTACTTTAGGCTCTGTCAAACTGAAGCTAACCAGGACATCTTCAAAAGACACACGGTTACTTTCTCTCATTCAACAAAATGTAAAGGCCTGACCAGGTTAACTAATTGGAAAGTCAGCAGTGTACTAATGAGACCACTTTTATGTGTTTGGTGATCATAATAGGATCCTTAGAGGTCTGGTACTGCTGTGACAGGAATTCAAACCCAGGTTGAGGTGGGAGAAGAGTATGTGTCAAGAAAGACTTTCTCTGAACTACTCATTTAAATTGAAACTGATGGTCAATCCAAACTAAGCCTCAAGAGACAGTTCCAGGCTAGGCAACAGTGTACAAAACCCATTGCTGAGATAATAATTTCATTACCAGTGATTCGGGAACAATGGAACATTTTCTTAGGAGAGCTATATGTGGATTCTATATCTTATTTTGTACCTGGGAAGTAAAATGTATGAAAAGCCTTCTAATCTGATTGGCTAAGCAAGCGGAGAAACACTCACAAGGACTTTTACAGCAAAGATGGTTTATAACAGCAATAGCCCACAATAACTGGAACAGAAAAATAATGACAAGATATGTCAATAGGCTCTTACTACTGAAAGCCATTGTAAAAGATACTGTAAACACATTTTCTGATGTGGAAAAATGCACATTTCCAAAAGAAATAAGCAAGTGTTGAAGAATACATATAGGATGATTCCATGCTGAGCACAAAATAGGAATTCAATAAATATTAGCTGAATGAACAGCAAATGAAGTCGTCTAGGCAGCTAAACACCAAACAAAATGTCCACATTCATTATTCTTGGGTGATGGGATTATTGGTGATTTGAAATTCTTTTCTGCATCTGCCTAGCTGAACTATCTGGTATTATTTGGGGGGGAGGAGAGTAATGCACATGAATTACTTGCAGGGAATAAATTTTTTAGGATCTATCCAAAGCAAGCAATGACTTAGCAAGGTCAATTTTAAAGATCAACATTTGTAATTAGAAAATAGGACTTGGAGAGAAAGTAGAAAACAATGTGGCCCTGTGGGTGCAAGGCATAGAAAATAGTTGTCCTATAAGCACTGAGGGTAGACAGGCCTGCCCTCAATGTCATGGAAAAATAAGTGCTTCACACCAGTCCATTGCACGTTTATTATTTATTCAGCTATCTGTAACACACACATTAGTTAAATACTAGCAAGGGAAAACATTTACACTGAGGCAAAAATGAAGCCAATAAGGCTTATGATCCTATGATGCCAAAATTTTTAACTGAATAAAGACCTTTGTGTGCCAAACATCTAAATATCTGGGAAAAAAATCTGCAAAATAAATGTCATTTGGATCAATTTCTGGGGTGACTGAATGCACTGCCCATGTTCCTCTGATGGCTTAGCATAATAGCAACCACGGCCTCCAATCAAGCCACTGGCTGGACACAAGCACAGCCAACTCTGCCACTGCCATCACTAAAAGCATGTGCTGGGCAAACAAGACAACTGATTCTCTGATGTCTGTTCACAGCCAAATTGTAATCCTCTGATTGTTCATGTCATTAAGAGAATTCTGTTAACTTTGAAACTCTGGATATCCTGGTGGAAGAAAGCACTGGCCCTGATCCAGGCAAATCTGAAGAGAGCAGACAGCAGGTGCTATGGAGAGCTGGCCAACTGGTGTTAACTGTGTTCCGAAGGCCCTCTATAGATTCAGAGAACAGCTGCTGCATCCTACATGCACCCCCATTCTGTGTGAGCAAAGTGGCTCCCGCCTTTCTGAGACGCCTTGTGAACCAGGATGCAGCCTCCTTACTCATGGAAAGTATACACAGGAGCGTAAGGAGGTCAGTAAGGCAGACTACAGGAGCAGAAGGTGGCTGGTGAAAAGGAAAAGAAAAATACCAGAAGATATAGTTCAATGGGAGAATGGTAGATTATTTGTCTTGCAAGCACTAGGCCCTATAGGCCCTAGATTAATCCCCAGCAAAACACACACACACACACACACACACACACACACACACACACACACACACACATGAAAGGCTTCATCGCCCTAGCTCATGTGGAATCCACACAGTTCTCAGCTGTTGCATTGAAAAAAAATTGGTAACTGTGTGACCCACTCAAGGAACCGAGTAAGGAAAAGGTCATCACACACATAGCCACGCTCCCGACTCTACAGCTCCAGTACTGGAATCAACCATAGGCAGGAGGCTAACTTGAATTGAAGCTGGGACTACCTCTTACTAGGTTTATCATTGCATCTGGCACAATCGCAGATGCAGTGTTCACTTAGTAACCATTAGCAATTACCTCAACTGAGTGATGAAATTATAAACAAGTGGAATTATAGTCCCACGGGCTTGCTTCACAATCAGCATATGTCATGACCATCACATATGACCCATGTTACCAACAGGAAACCCTTGTGCTTCCTAGAACGTAGAAAAAGTCACCTTGCCATCTCCCCACTCCACACAGAGAAGGGTTTTTGGATCTTCGGTTGAAACTTAAAGGAAGCAGGTACCTGTCAGGAGCTATCAAACCTACTGCAGTCTCACACATGCACACAGGAGAGACAAACATCACAAGGACTCTTCATAGGAACATGGGTGAGGAGGCCCACTGAGTGGAGCACCAGGTGAGCCTCTTGTTTCCCCCTTACATGTTCACTCTGTATGGCTATACTCTGCAGCATCAAACTATTCTTGTTCCTTCCTCCTGGAAAAAGCTTAAATAAGCCAACAAGTTAAATTCTGATTTCATGGGACTCAGCTGTGTTTCTGTAATTAGATTACCATGAACTCAAAATGAAAGAGAGATGGGATGGGGAAAGGGAGGGCGGCTGACCCTTTAGATCACAGCCCAGCCAGCAGCCCCCGCTGGTATCCTTTAGACTTGTGATCACCATGCCAGTGACCAATATCCTGAATTTCCTGCTCCTGCACCCATTTCCACAGGGGTCTCCACTCCACCCAAGCAGGGCTTGGCTTAAGCTTACGCTATTATTCAATCTGCTGGCGCCTGAGCATGCTCACCATTTCTGAGTCCTATTGCTTCAGCAAGCCCAAGAGCATGGAGAACATGTACCTAAGGCAGATGACCATGAATGTATGAGTCTCCTTTTCATACTATGGTGATACAGAGAGAACTTGGAGAGCCAAATAAGAATAGAGGTGTATTAATAAGCATGCCATCACCATGCTGTACCATAGCAGAGCCTAAATCAGAAAGAGAAAGTAACTTTGATATTGTCTTGACTACAATTTTTGATATTTTGTTCAGCATGATGTTGATGGATATATTGATGTTCTAAAGATTGCATTAAACATTATTTATCTTGATTTCTGGGATTTGTTGTTGTCTCCTTAGATTTTTTTTTTAAAATAGCTGAGTGCCTTACTCACTTCATCCTGTCTCTGCAGAATTACTGTCTGTTGAGTTCTAATAATATATCAGATACTACACTTAGAAAATTACACGTGATCCTTATAATACTCTTGCCAATAGTGAGGAATGTTCTTGTTTTACAAATAGAGAATGGGGACTCAAAAGGTAAATGGGATAGGCAAGGATCCCGATAGATGTTAAAAGGTAGTAGGGATGGAATCAGGTGACAGTGTAGAGGAGCAGGGACTACGTCAGCCCACTGAATCCTTAGGGAAAAAGACAGAAGAGGCATGATGCAGGTAGCCTTAGATTCGAGGAGAGGTCTCTGGTGTCTGCAGAAGCTCTGGGGAATTTGGAAGGGGCTCTGAAGACAGCAGTTTCCTTCCCCATTCACATAAGGGCTGAGGAAAGCTTCCTTCCCAGAGGTGTCTCATACTTCTGGGCATTTTAACAACCAGGCTTTACCTTTTTCATGAGATTATTTTACATTTGTGGGAGGAAAATTATTATCAAATGTGTGACCAAAAGTGGTTTTGTTGCAATTTACTTTCTCATAAAGGATAAAACAAAGTATTTCGCACATGCACACAAAATGTCTAATTTGAATTAAAGCCATGGGTCAGCGTCTTCGTCTGTCATGAATATCACACTCTCATTAACTCCCTGGAATCCATGGAAACCCCACTGAGAAACCACAGAGCTTCAACATGGACTGAACTGAGAGCTGGTTTTTTTTTTTAATCTTTTTCAAAGAATGTGTATGTTATATTGAATAGCAATACATCAACTTTGGCTGGAAAATGGTAATTCTGCTAATATTAGCAGTATTATGAATGACTTGCAATGTTGTTAATTCTTAGGCTACATCAAATATGCAATGTTGATCAGAATAAGCTGTCAACAGTGGAAATTGTTGGGTATCAACATTCTGCGATGTGTGGGCTGGCACCTTTTCACAACTCTGTTGACTGTCTCATATGTGTGGTGGCATTCCATTTACAGTTGATGATGGCGTTAGCCAAAGTCCAGGAGGCATATCCCAGACCAATCCCTGATGCTTCTCTTCCTTCAATCCACACAAACTCTCCCTTCATCAGAACATCACCAGTGCCCGTCAGGACTACACCATCCAACAACTCTTGTCCTATCTCATTAAGAACTGAGAAGTTTTGTCCCCCCAATGGTAGCACTAGCTGTTCAACTGCACGAGTTCCGTTTTACTTGTTCCCACTCATCTAAGAGATGAACACAAACTAGGCTAGCAGCAGGTAAAAGATTTATTGAGGCCAAAGAGAGACAAAGAAAGGCATACAGGGCTCTGTGTGTAAGTTCTAATGCACAAAGGATCTGAGGAGACTTGAGGTCAGGTAGGACTATTTGGGACAGTCTATGATAATATATCCAGAGGATAACTCAGCAGCAAAGTAGTGAGGAGCCAAGATCAACTCTGGGGCTACATCTTGAGAGCAAGAGGAAGCACAAATGGGGAGAGACTGAGAGCAGGGAACATTCAGCATCCATTTGAAGGGTCTCTGGCAAATAGATGGACAAACATCAGTCCGGTATGTGGCTAAGCACTGAGATCAAGCCTAACACTGACAGTGATAACCCATGTACCATGTGACTCTCTCTCCCCAGAGCTGCATACTATGAAATTCCTTCATCTCTAAGACAACATCAGTAATGCCCCATCCCTTTATCACTGGGTTCCCAGGGCTTTCCTTGCTTCCTGGCTATGTTGGTATCCAGTACTAGCCACATTCTCTCTGGCCTATCACAGGCCATGAAGAAAGCAACCTTCTCCCCCACCCCCCACCCCCCCCATGCATATAACTGCATTTGTTTGTGATGCATAAGATTAAGTCCCAACTGAAAGAGACTTATATGAAAGAGAGTTATATGGCTACCACATGGAGAGAATGCCGCAAGCAGGGAGTAAGCACCTTGCTGTATGGCTGTTGCTGTCATCACTGTTGTTATTGCTATTGTTATTGTTGTTTCAGTTTGGTGATGTCAATGCTCCATCCAGGACCTCATGCTTGCCAGGTAAACACTCAATCTTAGAAACAACCCTCATCTCACTTGGAATTTCTATACTTTACTCGGTATCAAGAAGAGCAAATTCACCAGACTGTAAAAGTCCAGGAGCAATGAATAAATGACTACAACAATTCTGTACATCAGAATTCTTTCCCATATTGACTAGAGGGTTAGAAATCAGATCTTTCTGGCCAAAACTTCCTATTTCTTGTTCCCACAACTTCCTCGACCCTTTGCTTCCTGGCTTAGAACTCCACTGTGTTAGAGGATCGTTCCCCAAACCTTCCAAATATCCCCAGAGGATCACCCTCCCTGCCATCCCTGACAGTGGCGAGTTGGTAATTGCTAGAGTTCTCTTGTTGGGACCCAGCTGGTCAGAGGTGGACTGGCACTGGCTTCTTTCTCATCTCATCCCACCAAGGTCTGCATCCTCTGGAGTGATCTCCAGATGGCATTAGTCATCAATGGAAACCGAGATCAGATTAGTAATGTGTTTACATTAAAGAAGTCACCTTCAAAAATCACCACTGTTCACACTATTCATTTGTGCTCGCTCTCTCTCTCTCTCTCTCTCTCTCTCTCTCTCTCTCTCTCTCTCACACACACACACACACACACACATTTTAATTTTGTGAATAAGCAAGAAGAGCCCATATCTATAACTATGACTATATTTTCACTGAATCAGGATCCTTTCTTGTTCCATCTAAGAGGGAATGGAGGGCATTTTCTGGTATGCTGTCTTGTGGCTAGCATATTATAAAAATATGCTTGACATTTGAAAAGTCAAGAAAATCTGATCAGCAATCAAAGAGAAAACACAGAAATAGACCCACAGATGACTCGGTTATTGGAGTTGCCAGATAAATACTCAAATAATTGTGATTGACAGATAATGGAAAATGAAGATGGAGGAAGGCAATAGACAACAGACATTGTAACTTATAAAAAATGTTTCAGAACAAAGAGTCTTATAGCCCAGACTTGCCACTAATTCCTTATGTAGTTTGAACTCCTGGTCCCCCTGCCTCCGCCTTCCCACACACTGTCATTGTAGGTCTGTGATACCATGCCAGGCCAAAACAAAGCATCTGGGTCTAAAAGATGCACTATATCAAGTTAAGAATTAAGCAAGATTATTTAACAGGAAAGCAGACATAGCAAAAGAAAAGTCAGCTCTCTATAAAAGCCATACAGGGAGGAGGGCAAAATGAAGGGATGAAAGAGCAAAGATCAAAGTAGGTATGCAGGACAAAGAAAACTGTGCATACATGTGCTTACAGCCTGTGAGCTCACTGAGGTCTCTCAGAACTCTAAACAGGCTATTGGTCAATATGAAAGCTAGACAGGCAGTCAGAGTTTTGGAGCAGTTCTTCCTGGCTTATGGCCAAAGTAAGAGACGGTACAAACGGAAACACTGGGGAAAGAAGGAAGATAAGGAAGACCAAGAGGATCAAAATGGCTACTAACTAGAACAAGTGCCAGCCCACTGCTAGCCCCAGAGGTCACGTGGTGACAATAGCTCAACTCTGAGAGAGGTTTCTCCAAGTCATTTTCTGATGATGACCAAGAAGGGACACCCTGCAGACTCATGAGGCCCTGCACTTTCTATGAAGTCCCCAGCCTGATCCTCTCTATTTGGGTACCAAGTGTTTCACGGATCGAGATGGAGAAAATGAGCTTATGATTTTAATATTGATTATCTGAATTTTGATTGCGCTAGTTGTTAACTGCTAGGATTTCTCATGTTTACTAGTTTATAGTGAGTATTTAGTGAATTTATATGGTGTAGTAGGCACCCAAGTTAGTATTTCACCTGTATTCATCATTAATCACAGCATCCCGTAGTGAAAGGCATTACGTAAATATCTTCCTTGAGTCACCAGCTAACAAAGGTCTCTGGCAAGCCTCAGTTGAGCCAAAACACCAAGGTTCAGATCCCTCATAAAGAAAGATAGCTCTGCTGTTGGCCATCAGAAGCCCAAAGATGATACACTCCCCGCTGTGAGGCTCAAGAAGATAACTGTAGGAAATGCCTATCATGGAGACAGGCAGCTGTCAAAGCCTGCCACTAATTTACAAAAATCTCTGGAAAAGGAGGAGGAAGAGGAGGGGAGAGGCTGGAGGAAAGAAGAGAGTAAAGAGAGGAGGAGAAGAAGGAGCAGGAAGAGAGGGAGGGAGGAAGGAATATGGGTGAACCTGGGATCTGGAATCAAATATCCCACATATCTAAATCACATAGAGAGTGAAACAGGAACATTTACTTTGACTAATCTCTTCCTGTAGTTAAAAAAAAAAAGTTAAAAGAGTGATATAAGAGTCTTCCTCTAATTAGTGACTTCCCTTGTAGAGTCCCGGATCTTATTGAGGTGTGCCTCAAATGCTATCTTAACCAGTTCCCGTCATCTGTCAAGTCTGAGGCCCTCAAGCCAGCTTCACCATCTCTAGACAAGCAGAAACTCACAGGGCCCATCTGAAGCACCAATACAGCTTTACAGAGCTGGGGCATCCAAGTTCAGGAGACTTCTTCCCATCTCCAGTTTCTCCAAGAGTCAGAAACTTCAGACTTCTCAGCTCACCACTCAGAGGCTGCCCACGTAGCTGATGCCTAGAGACAACACTTTTCCTAAGACAATATGTCTGTCTCCAGACTGGGCAGGCCAGGCAGACAGCCAGACATATGGAGTTATTGAAGGACTCAGAGGACAGACAGACAGACAGACAGACAGACACACACACACACACATGCATGCATTCACACATGTACACTGGCATACACACACATGCAAACATGCATACAGACAAGTGCATATGCATACACACATGCATGCACGCACGCATGCATATATGCACACATATATACATGCACTCATACACATCATAACATCTGGAGAAAGAAGCTAGTCTGACACTCTCACCATCAGAAGTAATCTCATTCTAAACTTTACATCAAGGTCCCCACCCCCAGAAGCCATATGCTTTCCTCATTAAAGTTAAAAATCTTTGTTCATCAAAAGATGATTTGAAGAAAAGGTATAAGCCACTACATGAAAGAATAGCTGAGAAATGACCAAAGAGTTAGTACTGTGTGTATGTATGTGTGTGTGAAACAAAGATATAAACCACACAATAGAAAGCTAGCAATAGAGATGACCAGGCATTTATACACTGGAAGATATGTCAGCTACAACATATGAATACATGCCAGGCCACTGTGGCAACTAAGAAGCTGAAAAGCAACAACCCTGAGGCTTCATGATAAATTCACTCAAACTGAACAACAACAACAACAAAAATAAATAAATAAATAAATAAATAAATAAATAAACTACAGAGTCTGACCATACTCAGTATTTGTGAGATCTCAGTTTACCAGGGATACTTTCCACGCTGCCAGGTAGAGGACAAAATGATAACAAATGCTTGGAGAAATGGTGACACTACCTGATAAGTATGTACTGCTGCCACTGTGAAGACCCATCCACAGCAGAACAGACAAGTGTAGGGTGATCATTTTACACACTGGGGTGTTACACAGCTGCACACAGTAACATCTTAACACTGTCTAGAAACATATCCAGAAGACAACATCTAATAAGACAATGCCTCTAAAGTTTAGTTCAATGAAAAATAAGCAATCTGAGGGGGGGGGGGATAGGTACTATATGTGCTAAGAGCTTTTTGTAAATAAGGGAATACCATAATTATAACCTTCAGCATCAGTCATATCCATGCCACACAGGATGCAGAGGTCTACGTGGCTAGAAGAAAGCTTCACCCTAGTACTCCTGGCTGGAGTTCATGTGTCCATCAGGATTTAGTTAATAAATAACAAAGGGTTCATGATAGGAGCATATCGTTACAAAGAACTCTTATGGACCTGGGTTCATCTAAGTTTTAATAAAATGTCTAAAATACAGGTACAACAATGCCATCTATACCAAGTCCATGTCTACTCTCTGCATGGCTTCAGGCTGAGACTACAGTTAGAGAGTCTCTATCCAGCTTTTAGATTTAAACACAGCAGATGGACGTGCAACCCTCTCAACAATGCAGTCGCTTTCCATGGCCATGACCCTGGCCATAAAACAACCAATATGTTAAAAATAAAACTCCTCCCAGGCTCAACTATAGTCACACTAGACAAAGCACCAGAACCCAGGATGAGCTCTGCACACAGACGCTGGGCTGGGATTCCCAAGTATGCAGACAAGTTAGAGATCCCAGGCAAAGGAAGAAGGGAAGAGTGGGCTGAGGAAATGGGATGCACTGCGAGGCCACCATATGGTTCCTGCTGGAGAGAGAGCCCTGGGCACTCCCTGCTATGTGAGGCTCCCTGTCTGCCCACACTGGTTCTTGAAAGAAAGAGAAGATGAGAACAGACAACAGCGTATTTAAGTTGACGTGTGGGAAATATGCTACGCCGTGAGGTGTGGAGGCTGGGAATGGAAACCAATTTCCCAAAGAAATATCTCTCTTCGTGGATGACGGGGTCATTTGAGGTCCCTCGGGGAAAATTGGATGTTGGGAGCTCAGGAGGAAATGTGATTCCTCTGGTGCCTCCTTGAATGCTCCCAGCAGACAGGCCCTGCCTAACAGATGATGCCAGAGCAAACCAGAAGGCGTAGCCAAAATCAGCATCCTCCAAGCCTCCACTGGCTCCCGAGGCTTGTGTGTAAGCGGGTGCTACATCTCGGATAATCATCCTGCAAATGCCAGGGAGATAAAGGCATCATACCAGGGATGTATGGCTCTTGCTTTTGCTTCAAAACCAACGTGCTTTGAGCCTTAGGCCTGAGTCATTTAAGAGAAACACTGGGATTTTAAAGAGGGTGAGGAAGTGGGAGAAATAGAAGGGGGGGAGATGCTCCTTTTCATCTTAACACTCATATATTTATTGTAAGTGTGTGTTTGTTGGGGAGGGGGTAGCATGCGTTAAGGACACCACATAGCGGTCAGAAGACAACCTGTGGGTTCTCTCATTCTCCCACGTGCATCCCTGGGAACAATTCCTCTTTACTCACTGAGCCATCATGCCAGCCCCCCATTGTCATCCCAGTAGATGCTATTGATTTCTTCATGAGGCTTGCCAGTTCAAGAGGCCGATGTAAGAAACAGAAAATATGAAACAGGAGGGAAGAATACACCTGGGGTTAAATGCTATGTAAGCACCAAGCAGGAGCAGGGGCTGGGCAGGGGCAGCAAAGGGACAAAGGGACACATTCTTCTGAGGGGTTTGCTTACATCCTAGACTCTCACATCAGATGAGAATAATAAATGCATTAATACCGCACACCAAGTGTCTACATTTGGATGAATGAAAAAGGGATTGCCCTCTATGGGGCCAAAGGCTCCAGAGTGAGCACTGAGTCAGAAATTAGATCAGACAAAGGCTTCAAGACTCAGTGTCCTCATCTGTCAAATGGGTGTCATGCCTACCAAGATTTTTATGAGAGGCAAACAATAAAACCCTCTCAGAATAAGGAAAGCTGTAGCTAGACACGGAGCCAGCTCCACAGAAACGGAAGCATGCGAGTGAGCTGCCCTTGCTTATGGATAGATGCATGTCCATCTAGGAAGGCACAGCAACCTATGAGTGAGCTTTGCTCTCCACTCCCAAATCGGGTGGCTATAGAGTGTGTGACCACAGGGACATTGTCCATCTTCACCATGTGAAGATCCCATCACAGGTGTCCTGCAGGTTAAGTCAGAGGAGCACTGCAGCAAGCACCCAGATGGACTAGACTAGGCTGGCCCTAATTCCACAAGTTCACCGTGCAATTCGCAAATCTCCATGTGGGGCACCCTCCTACTCACCACTCCGTCATCATGTACTTTCTCTGATTTCTTTCCACTGCCCAGATGAGGAAACAGAGGTGTCAACTGACCCAAAGCAACATAACTAGTTTATGCTAAATTAAGACTCCATGGGTGACTGTTCACAAAGCCCACAGCTGTGCCCATTAATCAAAACAACAGTCAAGAAATGCAAGCCTGGTTTATGAGGTTTTCTTTGGGTGTATAATTCTGGTGTATATACTTTTGGAGCAAAAATCCCTTCAGGAAAAGGCATGCCAGGCATTAAGATAAGGTCTTGATACCACAGAGTCACGCCTAAAGAAAGAAGAACATCAGAGAAGCTGCCAGTGCACCAGGAGAGTGCCAGCTCAGGTGAGCTTGGCACAGCTGACTTGACCTTCCTGCTAGGGCACCTCAGCCACCATTCCTCAAACCCATCATCTCTCAGGAGAGACGGGCAGAAGACTGCCCACTAGAAGGATCCATTCTTTATTCTCAGAAGATTCCATTATGATTCTGTCTCACCTCTCCATCCTTACAATTCGCTGCACCTCAAAGCTCCTGTTTCTAGCGTCTCATGTCTCATTGTCGCACAAACCTCCATGCTGTGAGCCCCTTCAAAATTGTTGTCTCTACAATGTCCACTTGTCAAAAAAGTTTTGCTCCAAGGTGCATTCTCCCCATGACCATCTTCAAGCCTCTGATATCAGGGATGTTGTCTTCCTGTGGGAGACCATCTTCTGCTATCACTACACACAGGTGACCACATTCCCAGCCCAGGTGTCACATAAAGCCATCTCAGCTCATGAACAGACCTACACAGAGATGGTTATGTTTCTGTAACATCAATTACAGACAGGGTGGCACTCCAAGCCTCCATTGCACTCACCACACAAATTATGAACTGTTTCAGCCAGTGTTGAATTTCCATCATTCGCACCTGGTACAATCTAACCTAACTTCCTCACAAGACCTAGAAGAGCATAACACAGTGCACACACAATAAATATTCAATTAAATCCAGCAATTCTACGGCCTCCAAAATACAGCTTGCCACCAGCTGATGTCCCTGCTCAGTCCCAACTGCTCATCACTCCCATTCCTAGGGAGCTACTGTGATGAGACACTTATTGTCTTCTAGCTTTCCCAGGAGCACTTCTGATTAAAGCAATATTAAACAGTAATAACTGTCTTATCGTTTTATGGCAATGCCCATGATCACATAAATAAGCATTTTATATCCAATTAACATTTTATATTTATTCAACCCTAAAACAATCTAGCATTTTTATTAATCAAATAAAATAGCATTTAATAGATACGGTTGTTTTAGTCTCTGAAATTAGCTGCATATAAAGTAGCACTACATCCAATTATGCAATATATCGCCCCAAAAGAACAATGGGTACTCAGCAGGATTTCCATCAAATCGGTGCCCATCTTTACCTAAATGACTTAAAGCGAACTGCTTTCAAAACACGATCATTCACACACTACTTCCATACTTGCTACTAGTGCTGTGTGCCACCTGCACTATTCTTTACTTAAAATGTTTGTTTAGACAGACCTGTTTTGTCCGCTTAAACCATTGTAAAGGGAAACTTTGTATCATGAGCATCGTGCGGTAGCTATACTTTAAGATACATTAAAATTAACATGTGATTATTAACGCATAAGCAGTGTACCTTACACAGCTATAAAGCTATCACGTGTAGCAGTGGTTCTCCACCTGTGGATTGCTACCCCTTTCAGACAGATATCCTGCATATCAGATATTTATATTATGATTCATAACAGTAGCAACATTACAGTTATAAAGTAGCAAGGAAGATAAGAAGATAATTTTATGGTTAGAGGTCACCACAACATGAGGAACTTGGGTAGGTTGAGAACTATTGCTGTATACAAAGAATGGAAGCCAAAACATATTGGGAAAAATCATGTGACTTTGACATCATTTTTTTTAACTTACCTATGTCACATCTTTGGTTGGAGCCCTAAGATCCCCAGCTGGGGCTTCCACCTAGGGTCTGTCTGTAATGAGTCTCTGCTGCCTCATTAAGCAACGACTATCAATATACCAATAATATGTCAGTAAAAGTAAAGGTTTTTTTCCATGTTGGGTGGCCCCATTGACCTTGCAGGATGATTGCATTTTGAGCAAAAGATGCATTTCTGAGAGAGACAGACATGTTAAAGCAGATAGGTTCAGGACTCCAGGGTAAATGAGGAGGGGGTGACTCACAGGAGCATCTGAAACTGCAAGCTCGTTTGCATATTTGCTTCGACAGCTGCTTTTTCTTTTATCAGCATTGGCCTTAATATCCCATGGAGTCCTCCAGCCCATATTTGCATGCAGGGGCTCACAACAGGTAGCTGACCTTCTTCATAGCTATTATCAGCCTTACCTTCTGGACCAAACTTATTGGTATTCGGGTTCAATATTTAAGACTAGCACTGCTCCTTGGTGAACGTTTAGATGACATTGTTATGGGGAATAATAACAATAAAAAAAAGATTTTCGATTAAAACAATGGAAAACATAGTAATGTTAAATACACTAAACATTGTAATGTTGAGTGTTCTAAATATAGTAATGTTAAATATAGTAACGATAAAACAGCAATACAGTGGATACCGAAGTCGCTTTGAGCTCTCCAATGCATGTGAGCCACATGGGGCTTCTCTGGATGAGGACCCCGGGTGCTCGTCCCATTATCAGGTCAAGGGTAAGTATAGCTCCTATCAACTCTTCAGCTTGGAAGTCAGTTTATTAAGAAAATAAAATGGGAGGATCAGATTATTTCCCATTTTCTGTACCAAGTGACTCTTCTAAAATGCTCCTATCACACCTTTTGAAACAACTAATTCCATTTCCCAGGAATTACACTGTTTCTGGCAAGGGTGTTTCAGAAAGGAGGCAATTCAGAATTGCTATGAACTGACAGGATGGGGGGCAGAGGCACGGACTGACAGGAAGGAGGAGGGAGTTTATGATCTATCAGCACTCTGGAACTCACTGTCACATACTCCTTTTAGAGATAAAGAATAGGAGAGTGCCCAACTCTGCCTGGACAGGAGTGAGACCTCACTTGAGGTAAGGGTGAATGGAGGCAAGCTAATATGTCCAAAGCACCCCCAGGGGTAAGGAGAATAAGAGAAGATAGGGAACTATCACGTAGAGGTAATGGGGACAAGCTCTATATGGACCAGTGGGTTCTCTATCACTGGGAGTCACACTGGAGTGAGTAGATGGAGCCAGGAGGGCAGGAGGAGCAGACCACACCTGTCAGAGAAGAATGAGCAAAGAAGAAAGCAAGCCTTGACCCAGGATGGGCACCCCACTCCAGCCATGGAAGAGAAGGGCCCTGGGTAAATACAAAAGTATCTGTGAGGCTCACCACTGACCTGAGGCCAAGGTGGCCAGAGGAGATGCTATGGTAGGCATTACAACTTCAGCACTGGACCCACAGTGAATCATGGCCCCACCTAGACCACACCTCACCTGTGACACCTGTGTTGGCTCTCAGACTATCTTAAGACTGAGTAAACGGCACAAATCAGGGCACAGAGCAGGCGGGAGGGACTGCTCTGGCATAGAGAGCTTCCCCTGGCCCTGATGAGGACACAGTGAGGTTGAACTTCCATCATTATCAAACACAGATGACTCTCTCACTTGAGCATCAAAGCCCAAACTCCAACAGCATTTCCACAGAAATGCCTCCAAATTCAGGTAGGCCCATAGCAGCCCCTCTAATGTCTAAGTGGTACCAAGGTCTCTGATGTCCACTGCTAGAACATATTTCCATCCCTCATTCCTTACCACAGTGTTGCCCTGCCTCTCTAGGAAGCCAGCCAGAGTCTAACTCCACAGACCAGCTAGGTGCCTTTCCCAGTGAGCTCATGGCCTATAGATGTTTGTTCTAAGTCTCCCCATCTCACGCTCCCTGGGTCTCACCAGAGCAACTGCACATACTGAACACAACAGAGGAAAATACTCAGTTACCAAGCAGTAAATGGCATGACTGATGTTCCATAGATACCTCAGGATGTGAGGTCAGGGGTCATCATATTTAAAGGTCCTCTTTATGTTTGCCGTCAATGCTGCTTGAAAGCTCCATCCAGCTGAAAATTGGCTGTCAATACAAAACTAGCATGATTTTTTTCTTGCATCTTTCTGTTTGTTTGCAATGACTGAAATATAAAGGGAGAGCCTAGACGTGCCCAACAATGCATAGGAAGAGTTTGAAACTCTGGCTGGCAAGGCGCTGGGGGGCAGTGAGGGCTCTTCCATCAGCTCTGTCCCTCCTTAGGCAAATTCCTAGTTCCGGAAGGGAGCATTCCCATCAAAGTGTCATTTAGAAACTGCCACTTTTATCATGCCTACTCAACTAGGAAAGTGGAGACCAACCTAGCACCGGGCTTCCGATGCAAAATAAAGATCCTGGCCATTCTGCGTCTAAGAACTCAGGTCTGCGCCCACTTCAATGGGAGAACAAACCTTCCTTGTCCTCACTTTTCACTGCAGTTGGAGGAACAGTGGAAGAGCACAGGAGAGATGAACTTTCTAGAATGAACTCTAAATCATCCTACTAACACTGAGGTGTTGGCAGCTCAGAGTCTGTGCTCCTTAGAAGGTTAGTGACTTCTGTTGTCATCGGGGATGCAAAAGAACCCATGTGTCAGCCCCTCAGCAGGCCTCAGCAGGACAACCAAGGTCAGTGGAGACAGGAGGCCTGAAAATGGCGGCCCACTCCGGTGAAGGGCAGCCCTGCCAACTACAACTGCCCTAGTCTCGGCATTAGAAAAAAATATTTAAGAAAAACTTTGACTCTTTAATTAAATTTATCCTTGTATATAAAATATAAGCACCGAGCAGGGGCATCATGGGGTGGCTTTCTGAAAGAGACTCTGACGGTGAAAGAAGTGGATTGCTGAGAACGACACAGCCAACATGCAGGGACTTTATTTGCTCCCCAGGTTTTAGTGTTGTGGAGATGAAAGTTTATATTTTTAACATTTTCCTGCCCATCTTTAATGTCATTTCCTTGTGGTAAGTTTCCATGGTTTTTTCTAACAGATGCAGGGGGTGAACGTATAGAAATCACTCTCTACTTTCCAAAGGACACTGCCACCAGCAGTTTGCAGGGGCCCAGAACCAGGAGCGATCATCTCTCATTATCTTTCCAAACTACACAAGCAAAAAAGGAGAAGCTGACTTTCGGTTTGAATTAATTGGATTTTCAAAAATACCTGACTTTGCAGTAGACAGCAAAACTACATCACTAGGGGTGATTTTCTTCTTAGGATTAAGATACTATTGGAAATATTTTTAAATGGCATCAAGCTATATAATGTGTATGTATAATCATGCATAAATCAGGGAGAATGCATAAGAGCAGCTTCAGGGCACAGCCAAGAAGTTTATTTCCTGTAGACACCCAGCCTTCAGTGGTGACACCATCTCCCAAGGCTTCTTTCCTACTTTCAAATACGATACATTAATACCACCCCACAGCCAGGCCATGGGTATGTAGTGGAGCCTCCCACAAGCCCTGGTGTTGGAACAAAGGTAACCCACAAGAGACCCACTACCCTTACACTACAGTAAAACACATTTAGCACCATCTTTGAGCTGAGTATAACCAAGCAGTATAGAATGCATAATTTTAATAAAATTATATAAAGGTTGAAAAAAGCCCACCAAGAGCACCAGAGAAAAGTTAATATGGGCTCTGAACCATACACTGTCCTTTAAAGAGCTAGAAAAGAGGAAAAAACATACTAGGTATTAGTACTAGGAGTGCTAAGACACACCATGAGATGAGATGGCAAGGTTGAACACGAAACCCACTCCCTAGTAACAAGATGGTCTGGGGGCCAAAAGAATGGGGAGTTAGTTGAAGGCTGCCTAGAAGACTGCAGACACCCCAAAATGAGAAGGCTAAGTCTGTCACTTACATTGGACAAGGAGCTTCAGACTCAAGGGCTAAAACAGAAATTAGTAACAAAGCCAGGCACAATGCCTCCTACCAAACAAGGTGTGCAGGAAAGGATAGCAGTTATTATTAATAATTACAACATTGATTTACAACAAAAGCCTTTGTGTGCACATAATAATTTACTTTAAACTTGTCAATACATTCTGGAATTTTCTCTGTAAAATTACAGTTCTTTTCTCAGAAACCCAGACAAATCCTACAAACACGATCCATCTTTCATCAATAGTTTTACAGAAAAAGGAAAAAAAAAAGAGCACAGCAATCTGCCTCCAAGGGAAGGGGACAGCTGTCTGGAGATGGGAGGCACACTAAGGAGCTTGGAAAGATTTCAGTGCTGAAGAACACCAGCCACAGCTACATTCATAAACTCTGGTTCAATATACCTTAAATCTAAAGTATCCAATCCAGTGACTAGGCACTGTGGGTGGCTATTTCAACTCAAGCTATTACATGGGATGTAAGCATGCAGTTTCTGTTTTCACATGCCACACTGAAGTATGCATGTTACTGTAATGGCCACACTGAATAACGCCATGTTGGAATCTCCAGCACACTAAGAGGCTCAGCTAGCTCACCCCAGAAAAGTTCCTGAAGCCAGCACTGAGGTTCTCAGCTAAGTCTGGAACTGATCTGTCCCTTTGGTTAGCATTCATAGGTACCTGCAACTCTTTGTATCTGCTGCCTTCCCAAACACACCCAGCAACGTCCTCAGGTCCCTTCTCCTGTGATGAATATCTTCACAAATGCCACTGTTTCTGATATAATAAGCCACTGCTTGGCTGATTAGAGAGAGGGGTCGATGTCTGGGCTGACATCAATAAGCTTTACCCGTGGTCCCATGAAGAGAATCAAGAGGGGATAAAAATTAACTGTAATGAAGAAAGTTCACGTGGAGAGGTTGAATCAAATTACAGATGATTAAGTAGGAGATTCACTTGATGTATGCATTTTAGAAGCATGTGGTGGCTGGATTTAATTTCATGTTATGAAAAATGTACAAAGTTAATAGCATACTACTGACTGGGGAAGTCCCCATTCAGAATGCAGAACACTTTATAAAAGCCAAAGCATCAGACACAATACCAAAGAAGTCAAATTTTAATCATGTAAAAAAAAAACCTATATATTTAATTATTACACAGCTGACTCCTATACAGTAGCATACTGAAAGTAACATTTTGATTCACCAAAAAATTTAAATCATAAGGTATTTAAAGATTTATTTTTAAATAAAACACTCAATGTGTGCAATTTTGTAGAGCCCAATGATGTCCCAGAAACATAAAATATATACTTTATCCCCAAAATTCATACTATAATGGCACAGGAGACTCATGGCAACTGGTTCTATGAGATCACTTCCGGGAGGACTTGGACTGAATGCATAAACCCAGTCATGATGCGGAGCTAAAAGCAAGGCCTACAGGGACCCTTCAGATACATCATTTCTCCAGACGAAAGTCACACTTTAACATTTCTTCCCCAATTAATATTTCAATATACATAATGTTCCATTAAATACAAAAGTTCCTCCCCAAATTTTGTATCTTTTATTTATTCTATGGGAATTTCACACACACAGACACACACACACATATGCTGTGTTTTCATAAAAATCCACCCCATTTCCTTCCTTCTAACCCCTTGCAGTAGATCCTATCACCATTTCTCTCTCCCAACCTCATTTACTCCCTTTTAACGAACTTGGTCCAAATTGTGCTGCTTACAAGTGCATGGGTCTAGGTTAGCCACTGGAGCCTGGGATAGTCCATTGGAAGCCACACCCTTGAGGAAAATTACCACTTTCCCTCCTCTAGAAACCATTACTGACGATACTTTTTGAGCCCCTCTCATATTCATCCTGGTATTTTAACTGGCTTGATTTTGCACAGATCTTACATATGGCAACCATAGCTACTGTGATTCGTGTACAATGGCCCTGTCACATCTAGAAAATAATGCTTCATTCTAGTCTTCTGCAACCTCTGGCTGTTACAATCTTTATGCTCTTTTTTCTGCAATGGTCCCTGAATCTTAAAAGAGTGTGATATAGATGTCCCAGTTAGAGTTGATCATTCCATAGCTTATTATTTCCTATGCTTTTGCCAGTTGTAAGTTTCTGTATTAATCACCATCCATGGCCAAAGAAAGGCTTCTCTGATGAGGGTTGAGAGCTTCACTAATCTATGAGTATAAAGACAAGGAGAAAAAAGTATGATATTTTGTCCATTTATAATATATATATATACACGTGTGTGTGTATTTAATACATTTTAAAACATTTTTACATTTTTATATATTGTATTTTATATATTTTTGTGTGTAAATGGATATCAAATCCTCTCAGAAAGCAGTTTGTAACTCCCATATCATTCATGCCATCCTTGCTCCATATAGTCATATCTTGCCAGAAAAATTATTATTGTAGTTCACTAAGTTCATAGAAACATGAGAGAGTGTTTATGGTTTTGCTTTCCCCAATAGCCTACATCGGAAAGTCCAACATCAGGAAAGCTATTCAGTAGGAAGGAAGTTTCTGGGCCAGTACCAGCTTAAGTTTTATATGTCAGGTGATACAAGTACGTTGTATCTTTAACAAGAGGGTTTTATTATTATCAATGAGATCTGGTCCATAAGGAAGAGAGATGCCAATAGCTTGTGTTGTTTGGGGGATCTATGGGACCCCATGTGCAAAAGTAACTTTTATTCACCTGACTCCAATGTTGTCTTGGAAGCTTTTGTCTGTTTTTTTTTAATGTTTTAATATTTTTATTAGGTATTTTCTTCATTTACATTTCCAATGCTATCCCAAAAGTCCCCCATGCCCTCCCCTCCCCCCGCCACTTCCCTACCCACCCACTCCCACTTCTTGGCCCTGGTGTTCCCCTGTACTGAGGCATATAAAGTTTGCAAGACCAAGGGACCGCCTTTCTTCCCAATGATGACCGACTAGGCATTCTTCTGCTACATATGCAGCTAGAGACAGGAGCTCTGGGGGTACTGGTTAGTTCATATTGTTGTTCCACCTATAGGGTTGCAGATCCCTTTAGCTCCTTGGGTACTTTCTCTAGCTCCTCCATTGGGGGCCCTGTGATCCATCCAATAGCTGACTGTGAGCATCCACTTCTGTGTTTGCTAGGCCCCAGAATAACCTCACAAGAGACAGCTATATCAGGGTCCTTTCAGCAAAATCTTGCTAGTGTATGCAATGGTGTCAGCGTTTGGAGGCTGATTATGGGATGGATCCCCAGGTATGGCAGTCTCTAGATGGTCCATCCTTTCGTCTCAGCTCCAAACTTTGTCTATGTAACTCCTTCCATGGGTGTTTTGTTCCCAATTCTAAGAAGGGGCAAAGTGTCTACACTTTGGTCTTCATTCTTCTTGAGTTTCATGTGTTTTGCAAATTGTATCTTATATCTTGGGTATTCTAAGTTTCTGGGCTAATATCCACTTATCAGTGAGTACATATCATGTGAGTTCTTTTGTGATTGGGTTACCTCAATCAAGATGATGCCCTCCAGGTTCAACCATTTGCCTAGGAATTTCATAAATTCATTCTTTTTAATAGCTGAGTCGTACTCCATTGTGTAAATGTACCACATTTTCTGTATCCATTCCTCTGCTGAGGGGCATCTGGGTTCTTTCCAGCTTCTGGCTATTATAAATAAGGCTTCTATGAACATAGTGGAGCATGTGTCCTTATTACCAGTTGGAACATCTTCTGGATATATGCCCAGGAGAGGTATTGCGTGATCCTACAGTAGTACTATGTCCAATTTT
Source organism: Mus musculus (assembly GCF_000001635.26). Taxonomy (NCBI): domain Eukaryota; kingdom Metazoa; phylum Chordata; class Mammalia; order Rodentia; family Muridae; genus Mus; species Mus musculus. Next base: position 97,986,228 of record NC_000075.6, read on the forward strand.
CTGAGTAACTGCCAGACTGATTTCCAGAGTGGTTGTACCAGCTTGCAATCCCACCAGCAATAGAGGAGTGTTCCTCTTTCTCTAAATCCTCACCAGCATCTACTGTCACCTGAATTTTTGATCTTAGTCATTCTGACTGGTGTGAGGTGGAATCTCAGGGTTGTTTTGATTTGCATTTCCCTGATGATTAAGGATACTGAACATTTTTTCAGGTGCTTCTCAGCCATTCGGTATTCCTCGGGTGAGAATTCTTTGCTTAGCTCTGAGCCCCATTTTTTAATGGGGTTATTTGATTTTCTGGAGTCCACCTTCTTGAGTTCTTTATATTATTATATATTAGTCCCCTATCTGATTTAGGATAGGTAAAGATCCTTTCCCAATCTGTTGGTGGCCTTTTTGTCTTATTGACAGTGTCTTTTGCCTTACAGAAGCTTTGCAATTTTATGAGGTCCCATTTGTCGATTCTTGATCTTACAGCACAAGCCATTGCTGTTCTATTCAGGAATTTTCCCCCTGTGCCCATGTCTTCGAGGCTTTTCCCCACTTTCTCCTCTATAAGTTTCACTGTCTCTGGTTTTATGTGGAGTTCCTTGATCCACTTAGATTTGACCTTAGTAACCTAGGCCTAGTCTTGGAAGCTTTTAGTCTCCGTGCAATCTAATCCAGGCCTAGAATGTCTGCAGCCTCTGAAATCACTGCTAAATAACCTTATCCCTAACTAGTTCTTTCTAATCTCTGGCTGACTAATTCAACTCAGCTGTTCTGACTTAAACACCTTTCTGAACTGACTGATTCAGTATGGCTTCTCTTGGAGTCTGGCTGAATTGCTCTGCTTGGCCTCAAACTAACTCTGGCAACCCCTTATACCCTTCTAGCTCCTTATTCTCTGGATCATTCTGTAGTCACCTGTGTCTAGCTTGTTCTCTATTCAACCTGTCTCTGTAAAACTCTCCTGGTAAAACTGTCTTCTTTCTCTTCTACACATCCTCTTAAGTAGCTTCCCTTTCCTCTCTCTATTCTCGTGAGAGTTGGGCATATCTTCTCCTTTCAAATCTTAGTCTGATTCATCTCTTTGTCTGCCACTCAATTAAACTTAAATTGCAAACATGGGTGCTTTCTACAAACTAACTTTTCCTTCACTGTTTGGTATAAAGGTGTATATTAAGAGTGTGTCTGTTAGCAAGAATTTTATTGAGGATTTTTGCATCGATATTCATAAGAGAATTGGTCTGAAGTTCTCTATCTTTGTTGAGTCTTTCTGTGGTTTAGGTATCAGAGTAATACTGGCTTCATAAAATGAGTTGGGTAGAGTACCTTCTACTTCTATTTTGTGAAATAGTTTGTACAGAACTGGAATTAGATCTTCTTTGAAGGTCTGATAGAACTCTGCACTAAACCCGTCTGGTCCTGGGCTTTTTTTGGCTGGGAGACTATTAATAACTGCTTCTATTTCTTTAGGTGATATGGGACTGTTTAGATGGTCAACTTGATCCTGACTCAACTTTGGTACCTGGTATCTGTCCAGAAATTTGTCCATTTCGTCCAGGTTTTCCAGTTTTGTTGAGTATAACCTTTTGTAGAAGGATCTGATGGTGTTTTGGATTTCTTCAGGATCTGTTGTTATGTCTCCCTTTTCATTTCTGATTTTGTTAATTAGGATTTTGTCCCTGTGCCCTTTAGTGAGTCTAGCTAAGGGTTTATCTATCTTGTTGATTTTCTCAAAGAACCAACTCCTCGTTTGGTTAATTCTTTGAATAGTTCTTCTTGTTTCCACTTGGTTGATTTCACCCCTGAGTTTGATTATTTCCTGCCGTCTACTCCTCTTGGGTGAATTTGCTTCCTTTTTTTCTAGAGCTTTTAGATGTGTTGTCAAGCTGCTAGTATGTGCTCTCTCCCATTTCTTCTTGGAGGCACTCAGAGCTATGAGTTTCCCTCTTAGAAATGCTTTCATTGTGTCCCATAGGTTTGGGTACGTTGTGGCTTCATTTTCATTAAACTCTAAAAAGTCTTTAATTTCTTTCTTTATTCCTTCCTTGACCAAGGTATCATTGAGAAGAGTGTTGTTGAGTTTCCACGTGTATGTTGGCTTTCCATTATTTATGTTGTTATTGAAGATCAGTCTTAGCCCATGGTGGTCTGATAGGATACATGGGACAATTTCAATATTTTTGTATCTGTTGAGGCCTGTTTTGTGACCAATTATATGGTCAATTTTGGAGAAGGTCCCGTAGAAGAAGGTATACCCTTTTGTTTTAGGATAAAATGTTCTGTAGATATCTGTCAGGTCCATTTGTTTCATAACTTCTGTTAGTTTCACTGTGTCCCTGTTTAGTTTCTGTTTCCACGATCTGTCCATTGATGAAAGTGGTGTGTTGAAGTCTCCCACTATTATTGTGTGAGGTGCAATGTGTGCTTTGAGCTTTACTAAAGTGTCTTTAATGAATGTGGCTGCCCTTGCATTTGGAGCATAGATATTCAGAATTGAGAGTTCCTCTTGGAGGATTTTACCTTTGATGAGTATGAAGTGTCCCTCCTTGTCTTTTTTGATAACTTTGGGTTGGAAGTCAATTTTATCCGATATTAGAATGGCTACTCCAGCTTGTTTCTTCAGACCATTTGCTTGGAAAATTGTTTACCAGCCTTTCACTCTGAGGTAGTGTCTGTCTTTTTCCCTGAGATGGGTTTCCTGTAAGCAGCAGAATGTTGGGTCCTGTTTGTGTAGCCAGTCTGTTAGTCTATGTCTTTTTATTGGGGAATTGAGTCCATTGATATTAAGAGATATTAAGGAAAAGTAATTGTTGCTTCCTTTTATTTTTGTTGTTAGAGTTGGTATTCTGTTCTTGTGGCAGTCTTCATTTTGGTTTGTTGAGGGATTACTTTCTTGCTTGTTCTAGGGCGTGATTTCCGTCCTTGTATTGCTTCTTTTCTGTTATTATCCTTTGAAGGGCTGGATTCATGGAAAGATATTGTGTGAATTTGTTTTTGTCGTGGAATACTTTGGTTTCTCCATCTATGGTAATTCAGGTGACAGCAGATGCTGGCGAGGATGTGGAGAAAGAGGAACACTCCTCCATTGTTGGTGGGATTGCAGGCTTGTACAACCACTCTGGAAATCAGTCTGGCGGTTCCTCAGAAAATTGAACATAGTACTACCGGAGGATCCAGCAATACCTCTCCTGGGCATATATCCAGAAGATGCCCCAACTGGTAAGAAGGACACATGCTCCACTATGTTCATAGCAGCCTTATTTATAATAGCCAGAAGCTGGAAAGAACCCAGATGCCCCTCAACAGAGGAATGGATACAGAAAATGTGGTACATCTACACAATGGAGTACTACTCAGCTATTAAAAAGAATGAATTTATGAAATTCCTAGCCAAATGGATGGACCTGGAGGGCATCATCCTGAGTGAGGTAACACATTCACAAAGGAACTCACACATTATGTACTCACTGATAAGTGGATATTAGCCCCAAACCTAGGATTCCCAAGATATAAGGTACAATTTGCTAAACACATGAAACTCAAGAAGAATGAAGACTGAAGTGTGGATACTATGCCCCTCCTTAGAATTGGGAACAAAATACCCATGGAAGGAGTTACAGAGACAAAGTTTGGAGCTGAGATGAAAGGATGGACCATGTAGAGACTGCCATATCCAGGGATCCACCCCATAATCAGCATCCAAACGCTGACACCATTGCATACCCTAGCAAGATTTTATCGAAAGGACCCAGATGTAGCTGTCTCCTGTGAGACTATGCCGGGGCCTAGCAAACACAGAAGTGGATGCTCACAGCCAGCTAATGGATGGATCACAGGGCTCCCAATGGAGGAGCTAGAGAAAGTACCCAAGGAGCTAAAGGGATCTGCAACCCTGTAGGTGGAACAACATTATGAACTAACCAGTACCCCGGAGCTCTTGACTCTAGCTGCATATGTATCAAAAGATGGCCTAGTCGGCCATCATTGGAAAGAGAGGCCCATTGGAAACGCAAACTTTGTATGCCCCAGTACAGGGGATCGCCAGGGCCAAAAAGGGGGAGTGGGTGGGTAGGGGAGTGGGGGTGGGTGGGTATGGGGGACTTTTGGTATAGCATTGGAAATGTAAATGAGCTAAATACCTAATAAAAAATGGGAAAAAAAAGAAAACAAACTAGGACAAAAAAAAAAAAAAAGAGTGTGTCTGTATTCCAGCCAGAGGAATTAAAGGTGTGTGCTAAGGCTAAGCCACACCAAAACTAGATATAAGTTTTTTCAGTAAATAACAAATTCTCAAGTTTCACAGTGTGATCAAATATCCTGCAACACCTATGCCCAACAACTCCAAAGGTTGTAACCCACACCTGATTTGTTTGATAGCCTATGGCATCTCAAAGAGACATTAACTCTTCTATATTGAATAACTACATTCAAACATCCTACATATGTTTATAGTAGGTTTTAATGTGGCTTTTTCAATGGTCATTATTAATAGTTATCCCTCCCTGCACCCATTCCTTTGCTCTTCTCTTTTATCATCCTCCCCATTTAGCCACACCCTCTGCTATAGCATTCCCCTCCCCCTCTTTTTTATGCCTATATTCTACTATCCTACTCCCTTAAAATCCCTCATGGATCTTTTCTGCTTTCCTAGATTCTGCAAGTCCTCCAATTTAAACAAACAAATCCAAAGATTCAAAGTTAGAATCCCTAAATGAGAGGGAATGTAGCATGCAGTCCAGTGTGCCTATAAACAGATTTCCACATGAACAACTATTTATTAAGTGTACGAGAAAAGTACATCAAGCCTACATCAAAAACTATGCATAGACCAAAGAAAAAGCAACCACAAGACTTTCCAGTAAAAGAAGAAATGCTAACTCTGGGGCTAATTTTGTGTAACACTGAATCCCTGAGGTATTCATTTGCTGGCGTGATTCTAAAATTGATGGTTACTGTGGAGTGTTGCTCATTAAGAAGTCCTAAGTCAAAGACAGACAGACTGACAGATGTGTGTGTGTGTATGTGTGTGTGTGTGCGCGCACACACACACATGATTTGAACAAATGGCTACCAGTATAAACATTAGCCCATTCATTTTAATATTCCCTGGACATGTCCAGAGCCTGTTTATTTTTACTGAGTCTGAAATGAGATTTTTCTCAAATATCTATGTTATATGAGCTGGCTACCACAAAAGCAGGTTTCTGCCTTGAGGTGAATTTTCATCCAGTAATTTGTAAGCAGTGATTCAGTGAAACTTTAGCTGGAGCTGTCCTCAAACAGGTGGTTTCTGAACCTCAGCCCTAGGGTAGGTGGTGCCCTTGCTCTGGTGTAAGGCTAGAGTAAGGTGTAAGGTGCCAGATCTGTGAACACTGGTCATTTCCAGACTATTAAGCTGTGTTTCTAACTGTTGTCAAAACACCTGGCACCACAACCATTAACAACATGGTCAGTAGAATGGAGGACCCCTGGGGCAGCATTTTAATACCAATATATCACAGTTACTTGGAAATCTATGAGCACACTGTCACTAAAAACAAAATTAGGTTCAGTTATCCAACCTGTCTAAAGCTAATAAATAATAATATTAATAATATCTGAAAATATAAAAAAGTCAACCAAAACCAAAGTGACAAGTCGTACACATTATTCCTTCTACAAATGGTGGGGACCAGATGTGTTCCACATCCAGGTTCTTTTGGATGACAGAGTATTTTCTTAAACATACTAAGGAACCTTGAGTAGAAACCCCAGGTCTAAACACGGATTTTTTTGTAAGCTTTGCATACACTTTATGCACATAGCATGAAGCCAAATTCATAGAATATTTTAAACCTAACTTTGTCCACTACACAAAGTCATATGGTCTAAATTTTTCTACTTATACTATCACATTAGAGTTCAGAAAAGTTTTAGATTTGGATATACTTGGGATTAGGTGTTAAATTTGTTCAAGCTGTGGTATGTCTTAATTTGTTGATGAGTACTTCATTCAGTTAGGAAATTCTGCCCACAGTGAATTTGGCTTCTTCTGGTTAGCAAATGAATCTTATTGGCTGAACTGGCAAGCTTCCTATCTGGCAAGGCTGTCTTCTGTGCTTTGCCAAGAAAGATGGGGGTGGGGAGCAGTGCAGAGATTACAGCAGCCCTCCATCCCAGCCGCACCTGGGTCTGAGGGGCAGGACGGAGCTGTCTGAAAGCAAAATCGCCTTAGGTATCTGTGACTTTAGTGTGAGTCCAAAGAACTCTTGGGGCCATGGGTGGCCAAAGTCAATGTGTGTAACTGAGAACAGCAAAGAGTCTCTCCAAAACGCAACCATCTTGTTTCTCAGGGCAGCCAAACAAAAGGCTTTAGGCAGCTAATTGAAATTGATTTAGCAAATGCAAGGACACAGTTTGGAAGCCTGAACCCTTTTTGTTCCTTTGATTTAGCCTGCCTAACCTCTCTTATCATCTAATTCTAATTAGATAGAACCAGAAAATTGAACTAGCAGGAATAGTCATTGACATTTAATTAATGGCTGGTTTTCCATTTGGTGAAGAAGAAAGTCAACGTAATGGGGACTTGGCACAATCACCCTGACATGCAGACTGATAAAAGCTACACAGAGCCTGCTTCAAAAGGGCACCTTTGCCCCAAGTAGATATGTGCTCTTTTGCCTGGCTCACTCTAGCCCCTATAAAGAGGCATAAACTCAGGACCAATGGTTCCACCTTGCTCCCCACAGCCTAAAACAGAGCTAAGAATGCAGTAATATGCAAAAAGGTTTTGTTAAATATCAATTTCACAAAGAGGGCAATTTGGGAATGGGGGCTTCATTGCTTCCCAAGTGCATGACTAAATCTTTTCAAAAAGTCAGTTGAGGAAATGACATTTTCCCAAAAAAGGTGAGAGAAGAGAGATGGCACCTTTGAGACACATCAGTAAAACCCACCTATGTGCAGATGACCCATCAGTGGAGATGGCTTTGCTTTGCCCAGTCAGACCTACACATAAATCCCCAACTGCAGGGAATTCTCTGTCCCATACCCCATAATACCACACACCATTTATTCCAGCCAACAAGATGAGAATTCCAAGAGGGAACTGAGAAGGTGGACCCCATCTCCACAATCCATTATGGAAGCCAGTGTGACATTTCCAAGCAACCACTAACCTGAAACAGGCCTGAATCCCAAGTCTGTAAGTCCTGTGATGTGGGAAAGGCTCTCCTCACAGTGGGAATACAATGTACTCACTGGTGCGATGTGTGTCTATCTACTAAGTATGCACGGGACTGGGCAGTGGCCAATCAGAGGGTCAAAATGATATCAGGAGGATGCATAGATGTGTGTGTGTGTGTGTGTGTGTGTGTGTGTGTGTGTTAATATAAAAATAGTAAGTACTATAAGAGGAGATGTAAAACAGAAAGAAGGGCAGACATTGGTGTATAGGGGCGGGAGGTCCTATTACGCAATATCTTCAGGTAAAGGCCTTTCAGATGAGCTTACATCTAAGTAGAGAGGAGGTATGGAGGAAGTGGAGGAAGCTTGGCGTGGGGGGGGTTGTGATGGGAAGTAGGACCAGAGAGATAGTCCAGTCCTGCAGAGGGCTGCTCCTCACTGGGAGGAGCAGAGGTTTGACTCGGGGCTCACTGGGAAGGTGTTGGAGTGGAAAGATCTGCACTCTGCACTGCCAGAGTGTGTGTGCAGGGAGACAGGTTGGTACAGGGAGACTGTCTGGAGGCCAGGGCAGTCATTTAGATGGCCTGAGCAGTTAGCCAACCATACAAGTTGAAAAGTGGAGAGGCTCCAGATGCAGATGGAAGCAGAATTCACAGGATTTCCTTGGGTGTGACATAGAATAAGAAAAGCAACACCTATAAAATGGTCTGAACAATTGGATCCATGCAAATGCCATTTACTGGGACCAGAAACACTAAGATGGAGGGAGAGGAAGCCAGAAAGGAGAACCATGATAGCTTAGAACACGAATGTGGCCTGACTTTGGCGGCGATGGTGATGTGTAGAAAGTATCTCAATGATTGTCAAGAAATGAAAAGAAGATCCCACACCCAAGCAAGAAGACACTGGGGTTTGTCTAGGAGCCTACTCTTCAGCAGAATGAAAAAGAAATGGACCAAAGGCTATGTTGAGTTCCATGAACAAGGAAATATACAAATAAAAGACAACAGATTTGTCCCAGATTTGTCCCAAATCTGCCCTGGGTAATTTCCACGGGCAGGTGACAGAGCTTCAGGGCTCTGGTTTTGGAAGATTTGGGGTGTCCACGGACAGGCAGGGAACTCAGAGTCACCACAGAAACTTCCCAGACCCCTGGTTTTTCATAGAAGATCAGAGGTAGCTAGTACAGTGTCTTCAGATGGCAGAGGGTCAGGTGCTCAAGGTTACCTAGATCTGTCACCCACTGCAAGGGGACATGAGCAAGGGAAGCCACTAGAAATAACACTTTCAATTTTTTCATTACATTTGCAACTATGTACATAATTTTTTTATTTTTGTGTAACACTTTTAATTAAAAAATAATTACATCACTTTCCTTTTCCTCCGTTCAGCCCCTTTCAACTCCATGTTCCTCTTACACTAATAGCTTTTCCTTTGGTTATTTTTGTTGTATGTGTATGTATGTATGTATATGAATGCATCACTGTATAAATACCACCAGCTGAGTCTGGTTTTCCTATCCGAAATTGACCCCTTTATACTAGTTGTTACTACTTTTTATTTTTTATCAAGTCTCTACATGCATATTGTTAGAAGAAGCAAATGGTTCTTCAGAATTTGTTGCAAAAAATAAAAGATAAAAAAAATCGCCCAGTCATCTTTGAATCTTTTCTCCATTCCATTTTCCACTCCTCAGTTGCAAGAGGCGCAACTATTTTAGCTGATTCTTTCCTGACCTCCATCTCACTAAACAACACCTTATACAGCCGTATTCACCACTGGGCCTTGTCTATTTTCTGCTTGCCAAGGTGGGGGTTTCAATCATGTTCTCTATCCTCCCCTTATAATTTGATTTCTCAGTGCTAAACGCTCACAGGTTTAAGGCTTGGTCATCAGCCTGTGGCGAGACTAGCAAGTGGTGAAATCTTTGAGAGGGAGACGATCGATCTTCAGTCCCAGGAAGTTAGATCTTGGGGCGGGTGCTTGAAGGACTATTGGATACTCCCTGCCCCACTTCTGCTTCCTGGCCATCATGAGGTGATAAAGATACCCCGACACATGTTTCACACCAGGATGTCCTGCCTTGTCACCAGCTCATAGTGAAGCCTGACTGTGTACTTGAGCCCAAAACACCCCTCTTCTTTTTAAGTGATCTCAGGCATTCTGTCACGGTAACAAGAAGCTGACTAGCACACATACACACTCATCTATGTACACACACACACCATACCCCCGACCTCCCAGGAAAGCGCAAAGTGTCCCACTTCAATGAGCTCAACATTCAGTGCATGTCACTGGGACAATAGGACATAAATCAGAGCTGTGCCCAGAGATGGCTATGGTTACTCTTTGTCTGATAACATTTTTCTATGTTTAAAACTTAATACTCATCTCGGGTTGTCTTCTCTGCTTCCGAGCTACGCCCTATGTACACAGCATAAGGAAGCCAAGCTTGAAGCTCTCCACAAGTGTTCCCTTTTGCTCTTCCACCTGCCTCTGCTCGGAGCACCCCCTCAGGGAGTTCTTCCTGAGGCTAGAGCTACAATCCCCATGGCAACATTTCAAAAACAAGACCTCCCCTGAGAACAAAAGTTTCATCAGCAGCCAAGACTGAGGAAAACACAGCACTCAGCACCAGTAGGCACTTGATTTTATTGGATTAAAACAAACAAAAATTTTTTTTGTTTGAACTCTAGCAGAGATAAGTCCAGGATCCCTGGCTTTTTTTTTTCTCTCCTACTCCAGGTTCAGCTAAGACAAAATGTCCCTTCTGTTTCCCTCTCTATGCTGCAAGAGGCCTTCCCTGATGTCCTCTGGTGTCTGTACCTGACAGAGTTTCTTGGAAGCAGACGCTGCTATTTGGGGGCTTCTTAGAGTTAGCCCACCCCTACTGCCAAGGTGAGAACTATCAATTCCTCCCATGTCACCATGTGCCATGGAAACCGGCCAGCACGGGGACTATTAAGAACACAGTGAGCAGAGAAGATGAAGAAATGACCTCCATTCCAGAGCTATATTTATCCCAGCAGGTAAAGATGACAGAAACAATGTGGGTGACCTCCACCCTGGCCCATGTGAGAAGCAAGCATGGTCTGCTCTGTGCCAGCCAGCAGCTTTGTGCTGTGCCCAGGCCACTGGACAGGCATCCCTCCACTACCCTGGGCCTCCAGAGCTACATGGGGTCGGCAAAGAGCCAACATCAGACAAGGGAAGGACTTTGAAAGCATGCGATCCACAAAGATGCTGGCACACGATCAGTTGTTCTGAGGCCAAAATGCTTCATCTAAGAGCTTCCTGGAAGATTCACGGGCAAGGATAAAAAAGGCAAGAGTATAAAATCTACACAAGCCCTGAACTCCGGAGGAAAGAGAGGCAGGAGGACCAGGAGTCAAGGTCATTCCATCAGGCAAAATTAAGTTGGAGTCCTGGGCCATGTGACATCTTGCCTCCTTAAAACAAACAAACTGACCCTGTTGTGGCTATTGGCAGCAATGTATTCAAGCCAATCTGAGATGCTAGACAAAAATCGAATAGAGAGCAAAATGATAAGGAATGGGGAGTCTGTAGGACCACAATCCAGTGACTCCAGTCAAAAGAGATCCAGAAAGCCTCCTCTTCTCCCTCCTGCCTATGCCCCCCTTATTCTCTGTTAAGCCCCATTCACACTGGCAGTCAACTTCACAGGTGAGGACACCCATTGATTCCCATTTGCAACTGGATTGGCTGCTGTCTTCCCCAGGAAGCCACCTTGCTGGAGAGGGAAAGGGAGGCAGAGCTTCATTCTTCAAGGTCTTCTAAAGAACAGGACAGATACTTGCTTCTAGGAAGAATGACTGGCAGGGAAAGTTAAAGGTCTTTAGTTTACCATCATGTATACATAGGCACATGTGTGCACATACAAACACATGTATCCACAACTATCCACAGAAAACCTCCCCTTTGGAATGTTCAGCACCTGGCTAGCAGAGTTATGAAGGAAGAAACTGAGCAATGTGAAACAAATCAACCCCAGCCACTGTACCAGAGATGAGGCGAGCCAGCGATGTCATGTCGTTGGTGTTCATTCTTCTGATGTAGCCGTCCCTTGCTGAGTACAAGTGTTACCTACTTTTACAATACTGTCACCAAAACCTGACAGAACAGCTTAGAGGAGAGGATTATCCTGGTTCATTGTTTGAAGGTACATTCCATCATCAGAGGTGACGAGAGATCCTGCATTGCCATTAGGAACATTAGGAACATCGGCTGCTACCTGGTTATGACCAGGAAGTAAAGAGAAGATTAAAAGTGGAGCCAGCTGGTAAGTCCATGCCTCCACCACTATGTAACTGCACTTGCCAGCTACACCTTAGGTCCAAAAGGTCTCACAACTTGGCCAAAGCAGCACCATGGGCTTGGGGGTCAGATGTCTCTCAGACTCATCAAACCATAACAGTACACTCTGTGCATAGCAAGGATGGTGGGCCCTTTAACCTCAGGCCGACTCCATTTGATTCCCTTGCTCTACTACTTATAGACAAAATGGCCCTGGAGCAGTTGTTTAAGTCTCCCATGTACCTCAGTTTCTCTCACTGCATTCGGGAGAATAGTTGCTAGTTTCCGTATCGGTTTAGGGTTCTGTGAGACCCACTCACTATGTACAGCACCTGGCCCAGTGCCTTCCACACAGCAACTATTTCCTTAAGCAGCAGATGTGAGTAATTCTCACCTTACTATTCAGTCACAGCAAATTTGAATGGCTCCACCCATTATGGAAGAGTTTCACTGCTGGCTGTGTTGACCAGGGGACCAAGACACTATACTATGACATGGGGATAGTATGGCGTGCTCTCTCAATGCATCAGATCCGTTAGGGTCACTGTGGCAAAGCATTTGATGAGTAAAATTTGACCAGATTCTGTGGCATTGATGATTAGTATCTGTAAAGGTCATGGTACCTTAATGCATTGACTTTTCCAGACTTTTGACTTGAGCTCTCTATGAAAAGGTCTTATTGATGCTACTGCAAGCCTCCATCTCTTGTCCTAGAACCCATATCTGGGACTTAAAGGAATGTCATGAAGTAAGAAGTCAGAGGCCCTCCCCAGAGCTCAGGGAAGAACTCTCAAACTGAGGCTGCTGTTGTGTTGACTGTAGCCATGACTCGCAGCCGCTCAAGAGTCTCCCTGCAGAACATTAGGACAGTCTCTGCAGAAAGGCCGCAGGAGGGCACTTGTCCATTCACTGAACAGGCATTCGAGAGTCCTACCCTGTCAACTTGATCTCCATGGTGGGCCACACATGAGTGAGTCTAGCTCCTAGTCTTGGTGAAGTTAATTTTCAAAAGCCCAAAATGTCAACCTTCTGTTCCAACATGTGTGTAAAGATCAGGGCCACAGGTCTTTCATTAGGACTGGGATTTATTTCGCTCCTCAGTTCAGATTTAGTTGATTAACTTCAATCACAGTTCTATTCCATGTTTGCCATTAGCATCAGGCACAACCATATCCACACCTTTACTGTAACAACCTATTCTACTCTGCACCAAAGAGACAGTGGGCTCCTGAGAGATGTTCTCTGCCCTGAGAGCACAGAAAAAAAATCAAAGCTCGCAGTCCCTACTTCCCTGTCCTGGGCCTGAGGGATGAGACTCACCCAGTCCCTGCTAGAGATTCCCTTTGCTGAAGACGCTGTTTGGCCAACACCCAAGGCTGTACCTGCTCAAGTCAGCCCTCATCAGGACTCCAGGAAGTTACAGGTGTCACAGCAACAGCCATGGTGACACACGCCTAGCTTCATATAACCAGCTGTTAAGGTATTTCAGAGTGCATTTCTCCACTTGGAGCCTCAGGTTCCTGTCTGCCAAGTGGCATGCAATGGATGCTTTGTAACAACATGAGCTTAAAGTACAGGTCTATGCTGCCCAGAGTGAGGTAGCATCCCTGGATTCTCTCTGCCGTGAGCTCTGCACTATCCACCACACTGCTGCCAGCTGACAGCCCCCTCATCTTGCCATTCTAAAAAGAACATCCATAGAGCTGATAGATGGCTCTGCAGTGAAATGTGCTTGCCGATCTTCCTGGGGTACCCAAGTTCAATTCCCAGAACCCCTTTTAGCTTTCAACTACCTATAACTCCAGCTTTGGGCGATCTGATACCCTCTTCTGGCCTCCGAAAGAAACTATATACATCACACACACACACACACACACACACACACACACACACACACACACTGCAAATAAATAAATAAATAAATAAATAAATAAATAAATAAATCCTTTTTGCTGAAGAGAACATCCTAGGTACCTGCATGCACAGGGCTAGAGGCTACAGCATGGTCACGCCCCTTAGGCCTGACTGTCCAAGATAAATTATAACACAAGATATTCAGCTTTTTAGCAGGAAACCAGACATTGATTTTGTATCTAATTTGGAAACAGACGATGCTACTGTACTTGTTTTCCTGTGGCTCTTATCCCCATGAGAGCTCATTTCTACCTCTTAACAGGGATTTACTTAGACTGAGGAATTGGTTAAAAAACCTTCTGATCCAATTTCAATTCTCTTGGCTTGGCACAAGCTGTAAGCACTGTAAATCCGACCGGGCTCCCTGAGGACGTGTTCTGCCCATCCATGACACTTCTCCTCTTTTTTTTTTTTTTTTTCAGAGCTTTGGCAAGTACCCAAGTGACCAAGGTGATCCAAACTCTCTGGAGTAGTATCGAGTGGCATATCTCAAACCCCATCCTGATGTAGGCGGAGCTGCAGACAGAGGGTGTCTGTCCTAGAGGAAGGTATGGATATGTTTTAGTAGAGCACAAACAAGAGATTTTAGATTTCCACCCTTAGTTCCTACTTCCTATTCCCTAGATCTTAAAGCCTGTCACTTCACCATGCCATTGTCAAGATCTTCCCAGAAGGTTTGCATGAAAGTCACTTCCTCTAGACCAAACAACACCCTAACCTTGAATAATCTTGCAAAGTCCTCAAGTTGGGACAGAAAACAAAGACTAGGATATTATGGATGGCCAAGGAGCTTCCATATCAAGTCTCATGAGTCTGCAAGTTCTAACCCAAGATCGCTCACCTTGGCATGGACCTCATCTGTCATATCTCAGCCACCATTACTTTTTAGGTCGGGTAATACTCGCTTCCCAAAGTACCATTCTCACTCATGCAGGAGGGTCCAGAACCCTACTTCCTAGCTGCTCTCTGCCCTCCATCCAACACTGGGCAACAAACCAGCTGGAAGCTCCTTCCTCCTGAGGGCAACTCTTTTTTTCCTTCACCCTGTCCTTCATCCTTCCCTTTAAAATTAACAGATCCACCCGTTAAAGCCATACTCTGAGATGAGCCCTCTTGGCCTCAGCTAAGTTTCTAGGTTCTCTCAACTAACCTGCGTTGGCCACTAATGCAGCTGTAGCTGGGTCACAGTCCTTGGAAAGAGCAGGCGCCCGCCTTGTTTCTCAGCCACATAATTCCCTTATCACCCAGCTAGTTATAGAGACATGATCTTCAGTAATGAAGGGCAATGTTGGCTAGCATGCGGTTGATCACCACTGTCAGACACACACTGGGCTTGGACTTAAGAGTGCTTGGCTTCTAGATCTTGCTCTACCCATCCCCCCAGAAGCCTTCAGAGCACAGCTCACAGCAAACAATGAAAATGAGTCTGTTTCCCTTTTCGCCAGCCTGCTGAAGAACCTAGTCATCCCACACCTCACTCATAAAACTCTGCAGGAATGCTTCTTTGTTCTGTTTTCTTTTTTCTAGATAGAGTAAAAGAGCAATTAATTTCTAACTATATAGGGAGGTGTGCAGAAAAAGAAAAAACCTACCAGGCCCTAAGGAAAAGTACTGCAAAGACAATTCTGATACTTTTCATTCATCAAGCCACCCACATAAAAGCTACCAAAACACACTTGTAGGGTCTGTAGGCCCCCACACTCCAGCATTCTCCACTAGCAGGCCAATAGCTGTGGGCAGTACTATAGAATAGTCACGGCCACTGAATATTATTTGCTAAGTGTAGGCTTGCTTAGATGCTCTTGTGGAATCTAATAAGCTTTTAACTATCCCGGATACCTTCATATTGCCAATGAGGAAAAGAAAAATTTGAAGAAACAGGATAGTGTCGTGACACAGCTGGTTCCTCAGCCCTAACCTCTCCTCTTTACTAGACTCAGAATGCACAGAGGACTCAAACCCTCAAGAGAGATGCTCATAACACCATCATTACTCACTAAAAGCAGCAGCCTCTGCTGCAACCTGGGGGAGGGGCAGACGAGTCCAGGCGTGCTAGGAAGATGGAAAGGAAAGCAAATGAAGACACTCCAAATCACAACCTCATCTCCCAGGCTCCCTCAAACCTCTCCTTCCAAGGAAGCTCAGACCTGGAGCCTTTTTGACCTTCCTTGACTCCCTGCAGTCAGGAATGCAGAGAGCGTTAGCAGCTCAGTTTTGTAATGAGCCGAGATTGCTGATGTGATATGCAAGCTTTAGGGAGAACTGGTATCTCTTGTCTCACTTTGTTGCCTGCTGATGCAAAAGAGCTGGCCTCATCCTGCCCTGTATAGTTGTGGCTCGGGCCCGGTCTGATTTATAGCCTTGCATGGGTTCAGAAGCCAGGTCACCTGACTGGTCATCTAGAAAATTCTACCATCCTTAGTGAACCCTATACACTTGGATATGAATCCCTATCTTGAGAGTTCTCCCAACCTGGGAAGCCTTGCTCAAGCCAAATCTCTACCAGTCTGTGGACACTGTTGCCCTTCCCTTTTTTTTTTTTTACCCACTCCTGCCTGTACCCATATCCCTGAGCCCAGGGCCTAACACAGAAGGGCACTCAATAAGTGACTGTTGAATAAATTTTGTTGAATATACCAGAAATGATACAACAGCCTCAGGCTCAGATAGATATTTCATTATCTGGTGAGGAATTAAAAGATGCCAATTCATCTTTAAAATAATTGACTGCTCTTTTATGAGGTTTCTTATCTCATTTCTCTCTAGCCCTGCAGAGCATCGAAGCTCTTAAATATCCCTCATAATCAGAGGTAGTATTCATTCTATAAGCATTTCACTTAATGGTACCAAGACCCTCCCCTCTCCCCATCATCAGCGGTCAGTCCTTTTCTCTGTCACCAGGAATGACGACTAATAGCTATTTGTCTTGGAAAGAGCAGATGAATGCAAAGAAGAGAGCCTAGTAATGCTAAAACAATAATCTTTCCTTTGATTGATTTCCTGAAGGCAAAAGCTGGCCATTAAAAGAAGTGTTGCCTATCCAACTCTTTCAAAGGCCATCAGCCCTCCATAACACTAGGCAATGCATTGACATGGGGCAAAGGGCAGGTGCACAATGGGTCTCATCTCTAGAAATGGAATCTCATAATTGCATTTAAGAGCTATTTCTAAAGGATGCAATCCTCATCTGGCCACTGGCCCGTCATCACTTGAGACCTGAGATAGGTCACAGTTGCCCTTAGAAACAACAGCATCAGCACCTAGTCAGCTCTTTCCAAGTGGGATTGAAAGCAGCAGCCTCAGGTAGAAATTCTGCAGGAGCCTACCATGGCTAGGGAGTCCTTCCTGCCCAAAGCAAGTGTGCTCAAGTGACAAGCTGAAATGATACTGAGCCCTAGGACAGAGAAGCCCTCAATGAAGAGCCAAGCCTATGAAGGTTTGAAGATAATCCCAGGAAATCTTTACAAGCCTCCGTGAGTTTACTACAGGTCAATTTCTGTCACCAAAGCATAGGCTTTTTTTGTGCTTTATATTTTAGCATTAGACTGTGGGATCTTCCTCCATCCAGGACATGATGGTAGATGTTGTGACAGTTACAAAACTGAATTATTATCATACTGAATAGCATTTGTTGGCAGCATATAGGGAGTGCTCCACTGAACTCCTGCTCACACACTATAGGAACCCTGGGTGGGAGGCGTTTTATTCTATAGTGAATTTAACCCATCTTCTCGGAATTAGGAATAATATATGGCTCTGAGGCTATTGCATTCTAGAATCTCTGAAAAGCTTTGAGAATGCCGAAGCCCAGAACATTCCACAGTGCGAACAGCAGGCAGAACTTCTCAGAGAGGAGACTAGCAGCTACCTTTTAAGTCTTCTAGGTCATTTTCAATGATTTGTAACTGGTTCAAGTCCCTCTACCTGTGAGAAGGGGAACAGAGAGCCTGGAACCCAGAGGATCTGATCCCAAAGCTATCCCTTCTCTCACTCTCTTGGATGGTCTCTGTCATCAGGTTGCTCACAGGCACCAATAAGGGTGGAGGGGACAATCTACAGTGCCACAGAGCCTGTTGATACTGTGCTGTCGGTAAGAGTTCAGAGGGGGGGGGGGACACCCCTGAAGAGAGGCTGGTGATGGTTTCTTGAGGAAATTCTCATTTAAAAGTGGACTAGATGGACTTCTAGGAGTGGTGGGGATTATTGCAGGGAACACCCTGCACTCAACAAAGCAAGAGCACAGGAGAGAAGGCAAGGCCCGCAGTTAGGTTGGAGCTTAGAGGACTGCCAAGGCAGAGGTAGAGACAGGAAGACCTGGAAAGGGGCCAGGAGGCCTGAGCTGGAGAGGGAGGGCATTACGGTTCACAGGGTTGATATCAGATAGCATCTTGCAAGGGAGTTGTCTACTCGAGGAAGGGTCATGCTTGGACCGGGGAAGACCCTCTGGCAGGCTATACAAAGGGAAGAACTGAGAAAAACAGAGGTACAGAGGAATAAAACCAAATAGAAGAAAGACGCAGCCCTCCCAGGAATTAAGGGCTGATCTAGGGTCGGGCAATGAGACTTGGAGTAAGCGGGATGATGGAAGGGACAAGGTAGCAGGGGCTGACAGTGTCCAGCCTTGGCTTTGAGGAACAGCCCTGACAAGTTAGGTGGTGATATTAGGCCTGCCATACAACTTCTCATTGCTTAGTATTCAGTTCAAGGCTTGCTTGGAGTCTCGGATGAAGTAATGACGCACATGAAGTTAGAGGAATAAAAAGACATTATCTGGAATGTCCTACACAGTTCGTGGAGTAACCAATATGTTCATTTTCCATTCCCAAGCCCTGATACTTGAAGTCTATGCAACCATATGAGGAAAAGGTGTTAATAACGATGCCTTTTATGGCTCAAAGTTATGAACAAATAAAAAGGCTTTATGTCTTTTGCAGTTGCTGGAGAACAGACTTACCAACATGAATATAAATGAAAATGTCAATAATTTTATTTGAGCTTCTTAAAGTATATTTAATTTCATTTTATATTCCCCCCCTTATTTTATGAAGCAATATATTCTACATATTAAGTTTCTGGAATACTTCAAGATCCGAACCAACCAGAACACAAAGTCGTTGTCTTGCTCCATTTGTGCCACTACAACAGAACACCATACACTGGACCGTTTCTAAAGAAGAGAGATTGATGTTTCAGTTCTGAAGACAGTGGGGGCAATGGCATCTTGCATCTGTTGGGGGAACTTGCTGCTTCCTTCCAGGAAAGAAGACAGAAAGGCATTCAAAGGAAGCAGACATTGCAGCCTGCCATGACAGAAGAGCTGAGTGAGGGGAGCGAACCCATTCCCACAAGCCCTTTCCATAGCAGCGTCAATTCATTATAACAGAAAGAAGCGTCTCCCACTTAGCACTGTCCCCTGACTGTCACACTAAGATCTCCCATTCAGCACTGTCCCCCTGAGTGTCATACTAAGATCTCCCACTTAGCACTGTCCCCCTGACTGTCACACTAAGCTCTCCCATTCAGCATTGTCCCCCTGACTGTCACACTAAGATCTCCCACTTAGCACTGTCCCCCTGACTGTCACACTACGATTTCCTTCCAACAAATAAATTGGGTGAGGAGACACTTTTTGATATGAAAAAAAAACATACTTTGTGACTTCATCTTACAGAACAAAGGAAATAAATTAGCTAGCTATCAAGGCTATCAGAAGACAGTGGCCATAAGACTTGGAACATTAATGCCAAGGGTCCCTCATCAATTACATCTCAAAACTTAGGGGCACATGAAAGGAACTGAAGAAGAAATCTGAGGACATCCGTGGCTACCTAAACAAACCTATTGGCTGGTATTGTTCTGCTATTGCAGGGAAGCCCCATCCTTGAAACTGTAGAATTTGCATTAATACTAGCTTCTAGATTTACTTTGCAGCTTTTGAGGACTGATTTTGCCAAGGTCCCACAAGACACGAGGAGCACACATCTAAATAGAGAGTCTCATTCAGGAGTCTTAACCATTTTTAAGCCAAATGTCCAATGACTATTTTTCACTTGTCACATAAAAAATATGCTTACTGCTACCCATATATATCATATATGTATTCTATAGACATACTTATGCTTGTCATCACAACAAAGCAAAATAAAAGATTATATTATTGCCAATGGCCACACAGTATGCATCTTATGTTGCCAAACACCTTATCCTCCCCAACATACTGCCTTCACGCTGCATTTCCAAAGAACCTACTACATATGAGACTACGTGATCTATGTACCATCATGTGTGACTGTCTTTCCTACAGTAGAATTGACAGGTCCATTTGCCGCACTGGCCTCCTGACAAACTGGTGCATTTTTGTCTACACAACACCATGTGTAATATTAGTGTAGATGTATAAAAACATGGAGTGGTTCCATCTTTTAAAATAACTATTTGCTGTGACTCCCAAACACCCAACACACAACTGGAATATTTTACTTCTAGGAAACTGGAAGTTGTAATTTTCAGAAAACAAAATAAATTGGCAACCACATATAATAACAAAACAGCTTTTCCAGAGAACAGGGGGAAGGGAAGAAGTCAACACCTCCATGGAAACAAACCACAGAGAAAAGAGTGAGGATCTCAGAATACATAAACCACAAGCTGAACGCCCACAGCTACTTCCCAAAAGACTAACATGCAGACAACCTTGAACACTCCTTAGCCCTGGTATTGCTGAGGGGCAGCTGAAAGATGGTAGTACCCACTACTGAGGTAACTTCACACTGACCTTAATCCACAGGAAGAAATATGTAAACACAATTAACTGGAATAATCACAGGCTAAAAAGTGTGTGATTTTAAATGTTATATTTCTGAGAATTTCATACATGACTATTCAATATTTAAAAGGTATGAGTTTTTAAAAATAAACTCACTGTGGCCAGGGAAGAAATCACAAGATGGGAAGAGCTCTCCATTCATCCACTAGTGGCCTAGTCTCAGGACCAAGCCTTGATCTGCCATCACTGTAGCTTTCATGTGGACCCTGATTTCTGCCATTATCTAGGTAGCTGTTCAGGAACATCAGCCTGGAGCCAGCTACCTGAGGCCCTGGGCCAGGGATGGCAGTCAATTTATCTAGCATACCTTAGCAAGCTGCAGACGTCCTCTGACCCCAATACATTTTCTCACATCTGCATTTCTAGGCAGTCTCTTCTTCTGACATCTCTTTTAATTTCCCAGTGGGGATGGTCTAGAACCCTGGTACCATAGTATCCAGTGTTGATGGGGAGCAGCACACCCCATGGAAGACAGAGGAGTCACAGGACCTCAGTGTGTGAATCATCAAACCATGTTAGACACACTGACAAAGTTGGTAAGGAAGGCATAGGCTTGACAAGCGGCAAGTGCAGGGGTGGGGGATGCCTCAGAAAATGTCTGTAGCACAGAGATGTCAGGAGGACTCTGGAGCCCTCTGAGGGTAGCAGACAGCCACATAAAAGGCTGGAAATGTGCATGACGGTGAGACAGTTCCCATACCAGAAAGAAGCAGCCCCGTGTAATACCTAGCATTCAGCAGAAGCACTTGGTCATCCTTGAAGTTCGTACCCAGACAGGGTCTGTCCCCTGCCCTCTGAGAAAACACAGTGGTTCTTTGGATAGCACATGACAGAGGTAGTTACCCTACCTCAGCTCCACATAGGGCCCAGACATTGACTCGCAGCTGTCTTCCTCTACCTCCCAGATGAGAAGCCCTAAGACCATGACGTTGGGGCCCAAGATGCAGAGGTGTTATCCCCACTCTACCCCCAGCAGACATAGAAGAAGAAATACCCAAGAGTGGAGAGACACACTGCCATCTATCTCCACGACTGCTCAGGACCCATGGCTCTCTCAAACGCACAAGGCAAGTGAGATTGCCTTGTATACGGGGAAGAGAAGTTGGCCCTGACAGGTCTCTTGTCAAGAATTCAATCAATGCTAGTCTTTTACCTGTAGAAGCATTGCCTACGACCAAACCTGAGAAGTGATAGAGCCTTTGATTAATTCTTTTAAACAGCCTTTGAACTGAATTGCAGGAAAGCATTTTCTTTCCCAAATGACACTGTAAACTTTCTGGGGACCACGAGAAGGTGGCAGGAAAATCAAAGGCACATTAAAGAAATCACTGGAAAAAAAAAAAAAAAAAAAAAAAGCTCCCAACGTACAAAATATCAACCAGAGAGATTTTGTCTGAAGCCTGCTATCAAAATGAATGGGGGCTGGGAGAGACATCAGATGGCATTTATCAACTTGCTGTTCTGAAGGACAAAGCAGGTCACTCTCCATTGAAGAGAATAAGACAACCAACTGGCATGAGCCTGCAGGGTGGGTTGTGGATAAAGCTGAAACTCCTGGAAACAGCACAGCACATCACCAGGGAGATGTCTCTCCCCTTTGTTTAAACAGAAGTTAAAGGAGAAAAGCTAAATAAAATCATCACAAAAGCCGTTTGAGGGGCAGGGGGATGACTCTGTAGGTAAAGATGCTTGCTGCGAAGCCCGGGGACCTGAGTTTGGAGCCTGGAAGCTATGTTTGTAAGACCTGAATGTCTGCTCCGCAGTGTTGGCACATGCCTGTAATCCCAGCACTTGGGACGCAGAGACAGACAGATCTCGGTGAGATGGAGACCAGTCTGCTGTCCTGTCTTGGGGACAGGGGGGTGGGGGTGGGGGTGAATGTGGTAACATTCATCTGTAATCTCAACATTCCAAGGCAAGATGGGAGGCAGAGATGAGAAAACTGCCCTGAAAATGTTCCTCAGCAAGGTGGGAGGCCACAGGCAGCTCCTAGAAATGGGTGTCTGATCTCTAGACACGTGGCATGGCACACATGCACCAGCGCCTGCACACACATCATAGATATGCACACCTTACACACACACACACACATTGCACAGCACAAGAGAATATTTTTGAAGCATCTTGACCTTGAGGAGGTCTTACATAGATCATCACAGTTGCTGCGAGACAATCCATCCATCAACCATGTCATGTCCCAAAGTCAGCCTGGCACAGCGCTCCCCACATATGCTGGCCCTTACACTCTTCGAAGCCCCTCCCCCTCTTCCTCGGATTTTCCTAAAGTTTGGATGGTGGGAAGTTGATATCAATGACCCATCCATTGGCAGCTGGCCACTCAGAGTTCTTTATACTCGACACTTGGACCTTTGAGTTTCTGCACTAACCTCTACCTACTGCAAAAAGAGGCTTCTCTCATCAAAGTGGAGAAGAGCAAAACATAGACCATATACATAAATATTTAGAATGCAGTTGGACAGCAGGATCATTCAGCAAAACAACAACAGGAAGTTCTGCTGTCTTCCCTCCGCACACATACACGTACCAGGACCTACATCTTCCCTAGCCAAGGCTTTTTTGACCAGGTTTCCAAAGTGCTCAGTAATTATGATTACCTAAACAAGACCTGTACAAGATAAGGCCTTTCAAAATTCCAGCATGGATAGGGATGGGTCTTCAAGGGTCTACCCCTGTCTGTAGAGATATTGATAGTTGAAGGATGCTGAAGGAAGGAGAGTTACTTTCCATTGAGGATGTGGCTGCAGGTAGATTGTCCATGCCCCAGCACATGGCCATACATATACCCACATGCATGTCCAGAGTACTAATTGGACTCGGTCATTAATAACAAGAATAAATAAAAGACATGAAGTTGGGAGAGAGATGAAGTGTGTAGGCCATTGCAGAGAGTTGGAGGGAGATAATGTAGATGAATATGACTGATATATATTGTTTGGAACTTCCAAAGAACAAAAACTGGTGCTAAAGATGGCTTTGGGTCGCACAGTTCCTAGAAGATACAGGATTAGTCCCCAGGAACACATGGGATCTCATTCCTTCCAAGTCCAGGAGATGTGAGCGTTTGTCTCACTCCACAGCCTCCCCCTGAGCCAGCTCCCCACCGGATACTGAGGCACAACAGCCAGATCATCCATTAACTACCTTCTTCCATCTCTTTCCAGCTCACACCTTCAGTCCAAGCTTGCTGCAGTGCCGCATCCATGTAAAGGCTTCCCCTGACTGTGGGTTGGACAATATGTGTTGGTACCATGCTCCAGTCCTGCCTGTCCTCATCTCTGACTCTCTTGAGTGAAGACTTTGAACATCTTCACGGATACCTGAATTGCTGATTGATGACCATTCCCTACACATCCCACTGTCCTGCTGCACTGGCTGGTCCTGGAGACACAGACCCCTGGAACAACAGTGAGCTAAAAAAAATCAGTGCCACCTGACCCCGTGGTATCGTATGCTTCACAGCACCATAGCAGGATTAGCTTGACTTATGTTAGAACATAAATATGTATTACATTTCTTAAAGTGACCTATTTGATAAACAGAATTGCTGAGCATTTTTGAGGGTATGCCTAAGGGTGTTATAAAAACTATATCAAGATAAACAGGGTACTGTGAATCAAGAAAATAGAGCTAGCTCTGCCCTCAGGTGAGGCAAGCATAAGAAATGTGGCTTACGGACCTCCTCCAGTGATGTCATCTAAGCCCACCAGCAGTACTTCTGTGTCTGTCCACTTGTTCACTCTAACATATGCTAAGCTCCTACCGTGTGCCAAGTACTGTGTTCAGGGAACTCAAGGGCAAGGTCCTACCTGGACAGAAGGTTCCCTCAAAAATTTAATGAGCTACACTGACTGAGAAGAACAGAAACATGGCCATGGTCCCTCGGCATGGCTACAGCACCAAATGGAAAACTGCCAATGGACAAACATCTTTACATTTAGCATTAACACGATTAGTGACTCCAGGCAAGAGTCTCAGAGAGTACTACAGAAAGACTAGCACAAAGACAATTCTTTCCCTGAGTAGCCCCAAATGCTGGGATACAGGGTCTGCAAGACACATCTTATGTGAGAGATCCTCACTTGTCCCTATCCATGGCTACTCGCCCTCTTCATATCACTGAGGCCATGAGGAATAGCAGAGAGAAGGCGGCAGTGTGAGTGGGAGAGAGAGAGACCAGATCTTTTCATTATGGAGTACTATAATTGGAAAGTAGAATCCAACCAGAACGATCAAACCAAACACCAAAAAAGAAAAGCCTACATCTGCTCTTCTGAGGGAAACTGAGAAGGGGTCTGGGAGTATCTGAGGTAGAGCTTGGGCTGCAGAACTACTGCGTGGAACACAAATTGAAGAAGCCCCTGTGAGCCCTTCTTTGACTCCCGGCAGATATGTGTCTGGCGAGGAGGCAGTCGCCAGTCCCCTTCCTAATTCTTCCCTTAGAAAAGAGAAACTGTGAATGGTTAGATTAAATTATTGCTATGCATCAACAGTGATACTAATACATCCATGCTCCACCATAAGAGGGGATCGCTGGTAACAAAAGACTCCAGTCAGTGTTTCACGCAGCTACCATTCAACACACCTACTCCATTCCTAAGAACCTGCCTGAGGAAGTAAACCACATGGCTACTACAGCCTGGTACATTGGTATTTACAGCAACTTTAACTTGGGATAATAACAAAACAACAGCAGCAACAACAACAACAACAAAATCTAGCAGCAACCCAAGTTTTCATCAACCAATATCATACATCTATACAGTAGAACACTATTCATCACTTAAAATGAACCGTGTGTCTAGGCATTAATGGATGAATCTCAAAATTATTATTCCAAGGAAAAGAAGTCAGACAAAAGGAAGCATATGCTCTATATTTTGATGTGTGCGTGCGTGCATGCGTGCATTTTTTTTCTCCCTAGGGAGTACCAACTAATTCATAATGAGAGTTAGCCGACCAATGTGTGTCTGTGTGGTAGGGAGCAACATGAAGGAAGAGAGCAAAAAAGGACCACAAAAAATGATGTGAGAATTTGTAAGGTGATGAATTCATTCATTGTCTTTGTTGTGATTATGGCTTTCAGGGTGTGTATGATGTCAAAAGTAAGAACACTGTACACTTTAAATAAATGCTGTTTGCTGAGTTCTCGCTGCACCTGTTAGGAAAATGGTAGTAGAGAATGTTCTGGAAGGCTGTACGCAAGAATATAAATTGATGGATTCCTCTTGGAAAGCAGTTTGGCTTTTCTTTGATACTACTTTTAAATCTGTATCCTAGAGACATAAAATGAGATACAACAGTTTCACTCCTGGAGCATTTACAATGGTGGGGGGAAAAAGCAAGGAAATACTAATGTATTTGATGAAAAAAAACCTGTCCCAATAAATCATGGTTCTCACATATTGAAATATTATGCAGCCGTTAAAGGCCATGCTTATGAGAAGCTTTTAATAACCTGGGAGAATACTTATGTGATGGTGCCAAGTAGAAAGCACCAAGATATAAATTGTATATGTAGTGTGAATTGAATTATGTAAAATTATGCACAGAAAAATCTCTGAAATATCTTTGGGATTATTTCTGAGTGATATAGGGTATGGGTGATATTTTTTTAATCTCTTAATGCAAATTTTGAAATGTCCCTATTTAAAATGTATTTCCTTAATTTTCTACAATAAGACTGTATTTTTAAATTGTGAAATAAATAAGCTATCTTCAAGGAACTCTAATTTTTCTTGTTCTTGAAAAAGCATGCTCTTACCAGGCAAAGAACCAGATTGCATTTCTGTAACCCTCTCATCTGTGAAAATGTAGGCATGCTATCTCCACAAGCTGCCAGTCTGTAGCTTGAACCCCCATTTCTTATTTTACTTTTAAAGCACCTAGAGCCCCAGTTGATTGACAGCCAACATTATCATCTCACTGTTTTATATGTTTTGTTTGAATCTGCTTCTTTCCACATTTCAGGGCAAGGCCTTGGTGGCAAAGGATGGGCCTTTCCTTCACTTCTGCATGGCTCCCATTCCAACCTACCATGGGATCCAGGAAAGACATCAGAATACACGCACACACAACAGCAGCAATTCTGCATGTTGTGCTTTTGGTATACCTATTCCTGCATCTCTATTTTAGCAAGACCTTAACAAAACCGCAGCTCAGTTTGTGTGGATGAGTAACGACTGAGTTGGTGGTTCTTTGGCCTTAGTTTCTGAAGAAGAAGATGAACTCCTAGCTCAGGCACACTGAGCCTGATCCCAGGAGTCTCCCTGACTTCCTTGTTTGAACAGTGGCAAACACTGGAGCTCTGCAGTCACTCCACAGCCCGGAAGCTTACTTCATGTTCTCCTCATTTTTTCTATCTCTGGGATCCAGGCAAAGATTTGGAAATTTCTATTCAGTGATCTTTAGAGAGGAAAAAAAAAGCTGTAATGGCCTAAGATGAAGATGGCAGGGTCTAAGCTAGGGTAGATGAGGCTGTACTCCTTACGATAGAGAACTGAAGGGAATAAGTTAGGTAGGTGACATGGTAAAGAAAGCAAGCTAGCTCCATTATGGAAGAGTAAAGAACAGCAGCAGGAACAGTTGAGAGCTCACATTTCAACCCACAATGAAGCAGATAGCACACTGAGAATGGCATGAGTCTTTTGAAACCTCAAAGCCTACCCCCAATGACATGCCTCTGTCAATAAGACCACACCTCCTAATCCTTCCCAAATGGTTCACCAACTAGGAAACCTGTAGTCATGTTAATTACCTTGTGGGACCATTCTCATCCAAACTACCACAAAAAGGGGTGGGGGTTGTATTAAAGCTATAGGTATAAGGAGTGGGAGTAGGAGGCACTAAATGAATGACTCTGACACTGAAGAGCTTACAACAGTAAGGATCTTACAGAATAGAGACTGGGGAAAGAGAGCAAGGGAGATTTAAGAGACAAAAGGTGAGAGAAATCATATCTGCTTCATACCTAGTCTTGTGATGATGTATCATTATACCAATAATCATCCAAACTGGAAACCTGTAATTATTCCATGTGTCTCCAGATAAATTTAATGCAAAAAAGTCAAACAACCAAATATCATATAGCAGGTAAAGGAAAACTCACAAGGCTCATGATACCTACAAGAAACTTACAAGACCCAGACCTCACTAAACTTATAAAAGTCAGGAAGTTCATCCCTGGGGATAAATAAGCACTAAACAACTTAAAGAATCTTGTTTAGTATAGCTACTTGAAAACTGGTCAAGGAACTGCAGTGATATGCCTTGCATGTATGTTGGGTGAGCTTTTTGTATAGGAAAAGAGCTGCCCAAGTCACCCATGCTTTGTAAGAAAACTCAGTTTATAACATCAAAAAATTCTTTGGTTCACTTAGCTGAACTTGATGGAATCATTTCTTTATATGTCTTTGTCCTCCATCTCTGGTGAATAAATATAGTCCTCAGTGCCAAGTGACAGAGACTCAGATCACTTGGCAAGGCAGGAAACTACTATAACTCTAGAGCTGAAGAGACAGAAGACGTAAGCAAGGATACCAGAACCTTAAAGGTAAGGGCCATACAACTGGTCAAGAACATTAGATTTCCCTTTTACATAATATAGTCAAAAGAGTCAGAATGTTAGGTCACAGGTACAGGGAGGAAAGATCACTGAAGTCACCTAGAACAAAGGAAGGAAGGAGAACAAGACAATGGCTTCCTACCATCCTCTAGTCTTTCAGCAGGTCCACATCTTGATTCTGGTGAGCTAGATGCAAACTGGCCAGACATCTGGAGGATGTAGTTGTCTACCACACAACAGAGCATCAGGGTGTTATGCATAGATCTAAAGAAACCAGGCAAGCCAGGCAGTGGTGGCGCATGCTTTTAATCCGAGCACTTGGGAGACAAGGGCAGGTGGATTTCTGAGTTCAAGGCCAGCCTGGTGTACAGAGTGAGTTCTACGACAGCTATGGCTATACAGGGAGACCCTGTCTTGAAAAACCAAAAAAAAAAGAAAAAACAGAAAAAGAAGAGAGAGAGAGAGAGAGAGAGAGAGAGAGAGAGAGAGAGAGAGAGAGAGAGAGAGAGAGAGAAAGAGAGAGAAACCAGGCAAATGACATAATCCTTTATCATACTGTTTCTCCTCTGGGACACCATCATCTAAGACCCAAGTCATCTCAGAAAGATGAAATATTTTATATATATAGAAGTAGAATCTGATGGTACAATGCTTCATAGGGTACCCACTCTCCCAATATATCAGACATCCTTTGCATAAGGTTGCTGTCTAATCCTGAGTCCATAGAAATGCCAGAAAGGAGCAATGGGCTTCCAGGTGTGTGAATGTGTCTCTGTGGATTCCTAATTGCTCTCTTTTCCCACTGCTCAATGCCTGATATGAGGTATGTCAGGGCCATCCATACCCTCATGTACATCACTTCATCTTGAACAAAAAAAATCAAACTTATTACTTTACCTATTGATGCCCTCCCACACTCTGCAATGGATTTCAGTCTTTTATATATAAATGCATGCTATGCCACAGGACAAATGTAATCACTGAAAGAGAGTAAGGAAAAAGACCAGCAAGCCCAGGCAAGGAAGAAAATGAAGTCTACCCCACTCATCCTGTGATTCCCAGAGAGAGGTATAACATGTACATCCTGTAGACGATAGGCCCTACAAAGAGTGGCCAGGGACACCCCTGGTTCTGACGGGCAGTTTTCCACCTTTGCACACATCACTACAGGTCAAGTATTCTGGTGGCCACAACTCCACAACCCAGTGATTGGGCAACCATTCATACAGACTACCAAATAAGCAAAAGTAATACTTTGTTCTGAACAGTCTCAAGTGAGAGTTGGCCCTGAGCACTTCTGCTGAAGGAAAGTAAGTAGTTAGAGACCCTCTCAAGATGGCTCTGAGACTGCGTGCCTGGGAATGTGGCTGCCCAGCAATGTGCACTGGACCAGATCCTGTAACTCAAGGGCATGAGCAAAATATTATAGACCCCCTCTCCTCCCCAGGACTGGAAACTGAAGTTCTGATGAGAAAGCTGGTCTCAGTTGTATACAGTATACCAGGAAGTCTCTGCTAGCTTTGGGTCTTTAACTACCATCACATCCTGTCTCTGGAACCCTCTCTAACTTCATAACCCCTCAGAACTCTACATGTTCCAAGATCCCTCATTGAATTGCATCATCCACGCCTTTGTCTAACCATGCAGTGGACAGGTCAGATGCCAGGGCTCCATCAGGAATGAAGAAATGAGCCCTGCTCTCTCACAGAGCTTGCTCTCTGGTGAGCCAATCAAGCTTTTCAAATTAAAAAAAGAAAAAAAAAAAGAACAACATAGGAAAGAAATCACAGCAAAAAGGAGAAGATAAAGATTGCATGAACTCTTCCTGAGGCATGTTCAGGTTAAAGATGGAGCCAAATTGAGTTTAGAATGAAAAGCTTAATTTTAAAAGTTATTGAGGATGTGAGTGTTCAAGGACTTCTCTTCCCTGTGGTTGGGCTCTAGAATGGAGTGGGAAGCAGGGCAATGAACCCAGGGTCCTACACAGGGAGCAAGTGAGGCCTCTTGTCCCAAGCTCAAAGAATCCGGTGTAGCAAAACCAAGGCTGGAGAGATGGGCAGTCCTGGACTGTCCTGCCCAGGGGGGACATCTCCTGTAGTCACCTCCCCATCCCCCAGCCTCAGCTCCTGCACTGTGCTCCTGCACAGAGTTATCACTTAATACTTCAATCTGTCATCTTGTTAGCTTCTCTATCAAAACTCAGATCATCTTGAGGACAAAGCTGTTGTTCAAATAGACAACCTTCATTGAAATGTATGCTCCAACTAGGCTGCTAAACCCACGAGGAGGAAGAATGGTGGATTATGAGATAGACATGAGGTTAAGTTCAGGAAATGATATCCTAGCCTGAATAGCTCCTGAGGCAAAAAGCATTCACCAACAAAAATAAATTACGTATTTATTTAATTAAGACCTTCAGCATTTCAAGGAATCCTATTACTGGTGAATGACAATCAGCATTGGCTCAGGGTCTTTGTCATGCAAATGTTGCATTTATGCATCAGCTTTAACCTGTCAGCCATTCACCTTATTGTTTGGAGTGCTTTCTTTCCACTTGCTTCATGGTTATTGCTTTGAACCTGGAAACAGGAAAAAAGGAGAGTCCCTTTCCAAGTGGGACAACCCTTTAGTAGACCTTCTGTGTTGCCATTTCAAAACCAATACTTCAACAGTAAACCAGAACAAAAACTCCTTCAGAGAATAGGATGTGAAGAACAATGCTTACCCCATTCTCCTTGACACCCAGGGCCAGCAGATGTCGCTAACAAGACAGTCATCATGCAGAGCCAAAGGGATGGAGGCCTCTCTGCCAAGCCCAATTCTCATTTCTAAGGCACTCAGATTGTGCAAAAGGGGGACATAAAAAAAGACACATTCTTGTTCCCACTAAGTACAGAATAGAGCCAGGAACACAATTAAGACGGGCACACGCGTGCGTATACACACCACACACACACACACACACACACACACACACACACACACACACACACACATACACACACACACCCAGAGGGAACAAAATATATGAACCCATTATCTCATGAGAGGCTGCTTACAACAGCAAGGCAGAAAGCAAAGGCTCTGACGTCAGTGATCAAGGCTCAAGTACTAGAGCGTTTACTTATAAACTCACCAAAGATTTCCTAGCTGTTTCCTCGACTGCATTAAGATATGCACCTCACAGAGTTCACATGGGTTTGGCACGAGTTGGTGCATGGAAGAATCCAGAACATGCTGGTCTATAGTCCAATGCTCTTCGTGTTAGCTGTGAGGTAGGTTATATGTAACTTAACAAAGAGCAACTGTCTTCAGACTCATATACCCTGACAGCATGCTTTAGCCCTTGGGTCTCGCCAGTCTTCCCAGAACTCTCTTTATAGGTACTCATCCTCTCATAGGGAATATTCCAGGTTGACTCTCCAGTAAATGAATGTCTCTCTCCACCGGTCCTTTCTTGAGGCATAAAGACCATTCCAGATAAGACCAAGGTCGGGTACAATAAATAAATCAAGAAGGAAATTCAAGCCATTCATCAGGGACAGCCATACTTAAGGTACTGCATTAGGAGTAGGATCCAGGCAAGTCCACAAGAAACCTGGCAGATTCTGCTCTGTGCGCTGGAGCCCCGAGCTTCCAGACAATAGGGGGTGCCATCCTTTATTTTCAGGCATCCAGGGAGCCAAGCCATGTATGGATGCCCTCACAGGATCTGGTTAGTTTTCTCAGTAAGGCCCAGCCCTTGAGATATCTCTCCTAACCATCTGAAGAAACATCCAGACGATCTCAACCTCCAGTCAGGTTCATAGACATCACAGAGCAGAGGCAAACTATTGCCACCAAGCCACCTCTCAGTCCTTGGGTCGCAGGACCTAAGATCATAAGAAAGCTGTTGCTGCCCGACTGTCTACGGATTGTCAACAGATAACCACAGCACCGGCCTCTAAGTTTTATAACCTTGAGCTTACTTTATAGCAGCCTCTTCGGCTGAGATTTATTGTGCCCATTTTCGGAGGTGAGAACACGAGTCTGATGCAGTTCTACAACAGCTTCTAAGGAACGTCATCAAGATCCAGAGACAGTACATACGCCGTGCATCAGTCACCCGGAATTAAGAGAACGCTTCTGATAATCAGATGATGGACTCAGTTCCAGCAATTCCTTATTTGCACATATTTTATGTGCTGATAACACCCATCACTGAAAATAAAGTCATTTGTCTGTCAAAAAAAAAAAAAAAGCTAAATCCCCGTGAGCTAGCCACGATACTAGGCTAAGCTGATGGGCTAATTCACATCAAACTGCGCCTGTGACAATGGATCCGTGTATCTAGTCTTTCAGAGAAAGGGCAGGATTTTTATCAGTGAGGATTTCAGTGCCTTGTCTGGAATATTTGAACGGCCATAGTGATTCAGACCTGTGAGCCCTGGAGGCTCTGTGGAGAAGAGGGATTTCAGGTTTGTGGGCTGCTTCATACTGGCCGGGGACATGCTGGTGATAAAGCTAACTGCTTCACAAATTTACTTATAGGTGATCTGAGAAAATACTGAAAATAGACACTCAAGAAATTTGGCTGTGATCAGGGGTGCCAGATGCCCCCCCCCCAGACACTTGCATCACGTGGGCTGCAGGCATCAGGCCTAGCTCAACTCTTTTCATAGCCAGAGGAGGCCTTCATAGCACAGACATGGCTCAAGGACCTGGGGAAGCGCTGTCCTCAAGGAGCCTTCCAAAGCCTGGGTATAGAGAAATACTTTCTACTTCCTCCGAGCCCCGTGTCCATCAGCACTGCACAGTGCTTTTGTTCCAGCAAAGTCTTCCAGGCCCAGATGGTATGAAGGCGGGTTCTAAGTCCTGCACATGAGCACTGAGAGTTCCCAGAAGTCATATACAGCTCTCCAAATGTCCCACAAAGCCTCATAGCTGCCAAGCAAGTCTGGCCGAATGTCTGAAGGCACTGGGTGTTCCAGTCTTGATAGATCTGCCTCAGGGGATTCACAGAGGTACAGCAAGGACACTTTCTGTAAATGGCTTCTTTGCTCAGCCTCTCTCTGTCTGGGTTCCCTCAAAAGGAGACCCCCCGAGTCTAGGCCCCAGAACAGGTTTTGAGGGATGATCTCAGGGAGGATGGAAAGGGGAGCACAATAGTAATACAGGAAGAGAAGGAAGCCAGTTACCACCACAGGCAGCTGGGATGCTGGACCCTCAGATGTCCTCCACCTGCAGGCAAAAGGGTGGAACACATTGGGTTTTGTGAACTCTTGGCAGCCACTGATAAAACCAGGTCCTGGGAGTATAAGTTTCCTAGACCTTGGGATCTGCCATGACTGCAAGTTTAGGACTCTAGTAGCCAGAGGGAAGCCATAAGCAAAAGGCTGACTCTCTTTGGAGTTGGGCTACAGACACAAACAGAGGAGATGTGACCAGGCACTGACAGGCGCGGTTACAATCACTCTCTGTAGAGTGCTTTCTCCATACATGTGCATCTAACACCACAGAGACATTGCTCTCTCCATATACACATCTTCCATCTCTCTGCCTTTGGCTTCCAGCCACCGGCACCACATTGAGCCTGAAGAAAACCCATTCCACAGAGAAGTCAAGACCAAGGCACAGCGGAACATCCTGAAGCTCACTTCCTCTGTAAGGGGGAGGCTTCAGTTTCCAAGCCACTGCTAGCAAGTTCTCCCTGAGGAAGCACCAGCTCTACTCTCCTAGCTCAGCAGACTGGGGGTGGTGGGAGGGCCAGCCGATCTTCATCCACAGCTGGCTATAAGGGAAATATTAGGCCATTTCTAACCAGACTTGGGATCACCTTGTGGTGTAGGAAGGTCTAGAAACAGTCCAGAGTTACATGAAAAATAGAAAATCCCGGTACTCTATAAAACTACAAGTCCAGGACTTCCTGAATAAGGTCCTGGCCTTAACCATTGCCAAACACTGCCATATTGAAAGCTTAGTGTCTGTTTTGAG
Source organism: Mus musculus (assembly GCF_000001635.26). Classification (NCBI taxonomy): domain Eukaryota; kingdom Metazoa; phylum Chordata; class Mammalia; order Rodentia; family Muridae; genus Mus; species Mus musculus. The sequence goes on from NC_000075.6 coordinate 98,019,989, forward strand.
CATTTTCTACTTGGAAGTGGCCTGCATATATGCAGAAATGCCAAAGTGATGCTAAAATAACACACCCCAACCATCTGTCTTACTCCTCCAAATTGTTGTTTGATGTACTTTTGTCTGGCTGTCAGGAATTTCATAACCCCTTTGGTGCTGTGAGTGAGTGCCTGTGAGTATGTGTGTGTGTGTGCGTGTGTGTGTGTGTGTGTGTGTGTGTGTGTGTGTGTGTGTGTGTAAGTTCACCTATCTCTGAAGCATTTCAGAAGGTGAAAATTTCAGAAAATTACAGAAATTCTCTCTTTCTAAATATACTTCAAGGCTTCATGAAGGAACCAATGTGGCAGATTTGGGTTGGTTGGGAGAGCAGCCTCGGAAAGAAGTATTTAGTAAGTCAAGTCAGAAGAGTGGGTGTGAGGACCCCTCCCTCCCAAGCTTTTCTCCTTATTACATACAGGCTGTCTGTGCGGGAGCTTCCAGGAAAGCCACCTTTAAATTCACAGCTCATCATCTATCATAATTGAAAATATGGTGGTGCATAAGAAATGATGTTGACTTTGGGATCAGAATGTCAACCAGGTCTTTTCATTTCAAAAATCCATGCATCCCTCAGCGGCCTTAAGCTACTATTAGGCTAAAAATTTTATAAACTCAACTCCAAGTCAAATATTACAGGACTACCAAATGTCACCAAACCACTTAGTAAGAGGATGTGGCATTCCCATTAAATCAAACTATCAAGTTGTATTTCATCTCTAAGCTGCTGAATATTTGGCAAAATAGTCTCATCCTTAGCAACACTGCAATCTGATAAGGAAGGGAGAAGGAAGTTTTAATCCCAGCACTCTGGAGGCTGAGGTAGGCAGATCTCCATGAGTTGCTAACCAAGACAGTGTGACCTTTCTCAAAAACAAACACAATCAGGGGAGGTAGGAATAAAACCATCCCTAGGGATTTAAAAACAAAACGAAATCAAAATCTTCCTTCCTCTACCTTTTCAATGAAAGTATTCATCAGCAGGACGTTTCATCTCTGGAATATAAGTGTTGACCCTATGCCCATCCTGTTGTTTGAGTCTACCATCTCCTATTTTTGCCCAATGGATGACAACCACCAAAAATTCATTGCAGCCAGGTTTTACAGCTTCTTATTTACATTTTGTTGCAGACCAAGTCCAGATCATTTTAAATTTTTAGTTTTATATCTGACACAAAGGAGCCACCTACTCCAAAGGAGTGAGGCATGCTGTGGCCCGCCAGCCCCACTTAACACTTCCATGAGTCAAGGACAGGAGAAGCAAGAATCAACATATTGAACCCTCACACACACACACACACACACACAAACACACACACACACACACACACACACACACACACACACACAAATGTCCTCTGGTCTAAAAGATGTTCTAATGTTTGCTTGATAGGCTCCACTCCCAAGATGCCCCGATGCAACTTAGAGGCATGAAGAGTCGTTGGCATGAACAGCCTATGCACATCTACATTACTGATAAAGCAACTGCAAGCTGCTACACTGTTGGAAGCTTCCAGATTTCCCAGTCCATTTTCTTCACCTCTTACATAACTTTGGGGAAGGTACAAGCCTCATAAAGATTTCACGGAGGTTCCTGAGCCCTGCGAACTTATGGGTTTACTATCTCCTTCCATGAGGGAACATCCATAGACCTTGTCTCCTAAGGAACTTAACTGAGTGATCACAGCTACTCTGACTCAGTACGGCGTGAGGCTGGACCAGGCTGGACCAGGCTGGACTGTGGAGAAAGAGCTACACAATACCTGGTCAAGTCAACCTGTTCCATTTGCTCCCCAGCTGGTAGTTTTCCTCTTTCCCCCCGACAGTTCCCAGAAAGGATATATTTATAAAAGTTGTGTATATTTTAAGCTTTGGTATCTTGGGGTGTTGGGCAGGGGTAAGAAATGAGCACCTGGGGCTGGACATCTCCACCTGAGTTTTCTCATTCTCTTTTTGACAGCAGCCACACAGGAATGGGTCAGCTGGATGTCCTAAGAACGGAGGCACGAGTCTTGTCTTGTTCAGAGTGTTACCAGAAACATTTCACCAGTTAAAAACCTCACACTACCGCATTTGTATTCATGGTGTCATTAGTGCCTAGATACAGACACCTGGATCTGTTGGTGGCTATTGAATTCACAGTGGCTCAAATGAAGTCACTGTCAAATTCACCACAAGCACCTACTTCATTTCTTCCTTTAGTATACAGGTAGGCCTTTAGTATGGGTTGGAATACATATTGCTACACATTTTTTTTTCTTTGTAGTTCCTGACTATCTCAGCTTAGGCATCATATGGCTTGTTAAATTATGTACATACTTTCTTTAAATGTCTGTACATTTCATTTCAGGATAATAATGGTGTCACTACAAAATCTGTATGGTAAGATAGAGGAAGAGGGACAGGAAGAGGGAGGGAGAGTGGAGAGAGGGAGATAGGGAGAGAGAGAGAGAGAGAGAGAGAGAGAGAGAGAGAGAGAGAGAGAGAGAGAAAGAGAGAGAAAGAGCCAGGGAGAGAGAAACTGGCTGACTCTTGGTTTTAAGATCCTTTGTGCCTACGTCCTGTTACACACTGTATAGTAGAGCCTGCTTGATCCACGCTCCAGCCTTGGTATTCCAAGAGCAATGTTATTCCCACTTGAACCAGAGTTGTGGGATGACAGATATCCTGGATTGGTCTGAAGCTAGCCCACATAGGGAATGGTAGGATTACCCAGAGAACAACTCTTACCCATAGGAGAAAGGGGGAATCTACCCTCCACCGCAAGCAACATATCATAGCCCACACCTCTCGCTCCTGTCTTCTGGAGAGGCTGCCTATTGTCAGCCTCAGAAGACTTGGGCCTTGCTTTGCTTGAGAGAAGTAGTATTTCCCTGTGCACAAAGTCATGCATTAATGCCCAGGCTTGAACCAGCATTTTCTTAGATCCCAAAGTAAATGTTCTGGCTTCAGAGAGATTCCCATTTGTGCATTTCTGCAGATGATATATACACAACCCAGAAAGCTCAGCCTCTGTTCCCTGGTGCCCTAGCTGTGGGCTTAGAAATTCACAAACCTCATTGCAAGCGACCATCCCACTTTAATTGATAACAAAGCTTTTCCAATTAAGAACCTCGTCTTTGCTTCTTTGTACACGTGCATCCGATATTACAAATTGCAAATCGTTCCTAACGATCTGTTTGGAAAGCAGGTGTGATTTATCCACTGAGGGATTTGTACAGTCTGGGGATTACTAGAAGGCTGATGGGAACAAGGAGGCCTAAAGGGGCGATGTGGGAGAACCTCGGCTCTGCAGCAGGTGATAGTCACAGCTCAATTCTCACCAGGGCGTGGCAGTGTTCTTCAGTAGTATATGGTGTTCTGTGCTGCAGAGGACAAGGTGGGGCTCAGGACATCGTGACTTCACTGGTGGTTAACGTTACAAAAGACACTGAAGTTCACATGTGGGATGGCAGATGCTGAGGACCAGGGTTCTATAGACTTCTGGGCTGAGGAGGAAGTGTCAAGGAGCTACACAGAAGGCAAGCCCAGTGCTTCAGCGTTTCCAGCAAAGAAGGAACACAATGGTGTCTGTACCCTCCCTCAGCCACAGAAACCCCGAAGGCAAGATTTTCTTCTATCGGGACCCAACTCAAGGTCCACCACAGAGAGCCTGGGATGGGTCCTAATTTGGGGGCACCAAAGCTATTATTACTTGAGTGTGGCTTAAACACAACAGACACCTGCCTACCTCACATGTCCAAGCTCCACTGTCCCAGATAGTCTACCACGAAGCTTGAGTATTACCATGTGACTTGCAGACCTCAAACAGGGCAAGATGAGAGTAGGTGTCATGTGCCATTACCTCTTGTCAAGGTCAGAGATGTTTCCTTCCGGACGAGATGATGAAGGAAAGCATGAGGATGCCAGTGTCGTGTAGACTCAGGTCGAGAGCAGTGGCAGCTCCCAATGCCCCATGTAAAAGGCCTTTCAGCTGAAAGTGTGTACCAGGTGACATGGCATGAAGACAATGCTCATCACAAACCCGTGTCTTTGGTAACATTGGCTTGTTTTGTTCAGTGGCCATCGCTACATCTTCAGAAAATGCCTTTGCCCAGTGTCTAGTGGATTGAGAAGATACAACACAAAGCTATCTTGGTGATGACTCTAGTCACTCATTATTGGCGGTGTCTTAGGGGGTGGTTTCGGAGGAGGAAGCAGCCAGAAACAAGCATTGGTGGCACCAAGCATAAGGAGAGAGAGAGAGAGAGAGAGAGAGAGAGAGAGATTCTGGAGTGTTTGGTACAAGCAGTTGTGTTGCAGGACAGGGAGGATGGGAGGAGGAGAAACACTGAATGCTGAGGCAATAGTTGTGCAGCCTATGGTATACTTCAGGAACAAAATGGTTGGACTTGGGTTTCCTAAAAGTTACAGAAAATTCCAGAAAAATGTACACCTCCAAAGAAAGATTGTTGGCTACTCACTGGCTTCCATTCCCCTCCTGAGGAGAATATCCTATGAGAGCTGCCATTAAATTTCTGGAAGATTGGAGTTGAGAAAAGGCAAGAGATTGTTCAAAGAGAGAAAGGATAGAAATATGATTTTTAAAAAAAATAGCACTCTTTTTCATTGCTTCTAATTAAAAGAAGAGTATATATCATTGTAATGACTTAAATACAACTCTAAAATTAGTAATTAAGGAATGACCATCCAGAGACTGACGCCAGTGGGAAATAACGCATAAATGATTGGATTTCCTTTGGGAAAAGAAACAAAATGAACAGTAAAAAGGAATCCAGGGAAGGCACCAGGCTCTGGCTGTAGCATTTCTTCACTTTGATTACACATAACCTCTGGAGAACCCACACTCCCGAAAACAGAAATACCAGAAACAAAACGTAACTAAAACCGTGGAAATGCTGTGTGCTGCAAACGCAGCCTTCGCCCCTTCTCTAGCAGCCTGTTCCTTTCCTGAGAAGTCCCCTGGCTTTCAGCTCTTGCCTCTAAATCCTTATTCACCATCTCTCCCGGATAGCAAGGGAAGCTGGGGGCAATCTGACATAGAGAGAGATGAAGTAAAACCCTGGAACCCTGTGGGCTTCATCTTTCCTTCCACCTAGGTTGAAAGGACCAAAGTCAGTGCTTTTCTAACTTCAGGCTCATGGAAAAGAATGCTCCACACCCCAGAATTACTCCCTCTACCCTTAATTTTGTGTCTAGTCATGAGTGATTCATCCTTTTAGGTTAGCCACTCCCTTAGTAGATTTGGCGCCAATACCTCCAAGGCAGACTGTTAGATGACACTTACTGCATCCAAAGAGGCAGCATTTGTAGAACGTAGCTTGATGAGTGGTGGGTCTTCCCTTTCATTCTAGCAGATGAAGGAATAGAAATCTTGTCCCTTCCCAGAGCGGACTGAAGCCGAAACCTAGAGTATGAAGTTTAAGCCTCACCCCTGCCTTCATCTGCTCCTTGCTTCTTCTCCACTGAACTCCCAATGTCTTGATGAAGAGTCCATCCCTTAAATCCAGATGGTCAAGTACAGGGAATGGAAGAGAATCCACAGCCTGACCCCAAAGAAGACAGCCCCCTGGATGTTCACATAGGCCCCAGGCTCTACCTGCACCCATTTGAACAGACCCCCAAATCCCTCAATAAACCAGAAGTTTTTTTGCAACATTTGGCCTAAGAATGAGGCAGAAGTGTCTCTAGCTTCAGATATAGGGTGCTAAGTGGTTCCTGGCAGCAAGAGTGAGAAATCGTGAATCCCTACCCGTGTTCTCAAGCTATGGAAGTCCAGAGAAACTGCTGCTCAAAGGGATCATAAATAACACATCTTAAGGCGGGGACTTCAATATTTTTGAAGGGTTTCCTTTCTCCTCCCTTCCAACTTTGATATATGTACTTACTTAACAAAGGTCTGGGGAGGGTTAATTGAATTAATATATGTAAAGTGCTTTAAGTTTGAGGAGAATGCACAATATAAATGGAAGTGTCACTAAAAAGGTTAATCTAATTTACATCTAACACTTTCAGTTCATGGTGTTAATGAACTATATCCTTTTAGAGAGTGATTAATTTATAGAAATGTGATTATTTTTTCCTAATGCTATATATGGGTCAGCTTCTCCTATTACTATATCTAACTTTATAGGAAAACTCAACATTTTATAAATTAAGAAAATAAATCAAGGGCTCCTGTAATGGTTATAGTTCATTAATTACAAGGAGACAGGCATTAGATTAACATTTATCTGTTTTAATTAATTTGCTGCAATGCAGTTATCCATGAAAATTGGAGAAATGCTTGACATAATATTAACAGTTTTTTGCTGGTATTGTGCTGAAAATTCTGGGCTTGGCACAGCTATATTTAATGTACGGCCATGGGGACCATCAGCATTGTGGCACATGCATCAGAGAACTGGAGAGGGACTCCTTGCTAAATTCAAACTTCAGAAAATATAATTAACTGAGTCTACAAGACAAGATGAAGGGAGAAAGATCTGAGGCTTTGTTTGGGGGTTTGGGGTCCCAAAGTCTCAAAACAAATTTCTTAAATATGATCACTTAATTTCCTTAGCTACTTTATCTTTTCAGAGGACATGCAGAGCTATCTTTCTGGATACCTGGAACTTTTGAGGTAGAGAAAATGGGCACCGTGAATTTCTTTCCTACCTACAGAAAACCAGATGCCTAGAGGCTCTGAGCCCAGAGACCCTCCCAGCTCACTGGTGAATCCAGACCATGAGAACTGAACACCAAAGCCTTTCCCTAACATCCCACGGTGGTTTTCTACTCGGAGTTAAGCAAAGGCTGCACATTTATTTAACCACATAATAAATCAGACATCGTGGAGAGTGGCGGAAGACACAGAAGTGATGTGCTTTTATTCTAAATTGGCAACTGGGTTTTCACATGGCGATTCAAGGCAACAGCTGCAAAGAGATAAGTCATCATTTTAGCTGATTAAACTTTCTCAGACAGAGCCAGGACAGTGTCTGCAGACTCCAAGTGCAATTTAAGGTGGCACGATCGAGGCCTGACTCCTTCACACATTTTAGTGTGTGGCTAATGTCCTCATCCATTTAGGGATTTTAAACCCCTATGATGCAGAAGCGCAGAAGCAGTGCGTTGACAGGAAAAAGGCCAGGCTAAACTCAGGAAGTAGCTCTGAGGTGCATGGCTGAGGCTTGGAAGACTTTCAAGTGCTCTGAGAGGCGCACTCTTGAATACAGTGCTTAGCAACAGTCTCAACGGGATGAGCAGCGCATCTCCCTTTAGAGATCCACGGTCACCACCTTCTATGGAAACAGGAAGATGCCACGCACTTTGAAGGGGGAGAAAACAAGGAACAGGTGAAACTGGGAAAGCAAAGCCCACATGGGGAGCGGAGAAGCAGGGGGGTACAATGGAACACCATCCACATTAGAAACTCTGCGCTCTTTAAAGAAAAAGCACAGCACAGGTCCTTCTTAAAGACAGTTGCAGACCCTTGGTAAGGAATGATCATTTCTCTGCTTGGGGTGGGTGGGACACAGCAAGCTGCGGGGTCAGGGTGGGGCTTTACAGGGAGGATACAAACCAGACTTACTCCCGCAGCAGTTCTGAAGGATTCTCAGAGTGGCATTACCTTCAGGTCCTGTGGTGCCTCTCTGACCTCCCTTGGGGCCTCCCTCAAGCTCACATCAAATCACTCTGCTAAGTGAGGCTCCCTGAGAGGGAATCCGTATTGGTTGGCCATACTGTTCTGGGTTGGGAATTTCAGTCCTGCCGCCTCTGTGAGACCTTCGACAAGTTCAAACCCTTCTTGGAGCCTCTGACTCCTGCTCCTAGAGTACATATGAGGGTCAAATTGTAACAAACGCTTTAAGATCGCATCAGAAAGGTAGCAGGCGCTCCACAAGCATGCGCTGTTCTAACCGCTCCTGGACCTGGATGCAGGCAATGGAGTCAGTGCTGGGTGAGCTTGCTCTTCGCCCTTGTCAGTCCCCCAACCAAGGGCCTTCTTCCTATTTTGCATTTACTGTCCTGTACCCACCCCATCTACTCATCCAGTCTCTACTTACCCATCAAGACCCTTCTCATTTTCTCCATAATGTCTCCCCGACTTCTAACCTTCTCCATTTACTCCTCCCTTACAGGACTCTGGGGCTCCAAGAACAATCTACCTCTTGTTTTAGACTTTGTGTTATCGCCAGAAACCGAGCTTGCTGATCAGGCTAAATAACAGAGCCCACAGCATATTTGGATAATTCTAACTCCCATCATGGGCATCCCTCTGACCTCCTATCTGTGCCTTCCCCACAGCTCCGTTCTCCGCTCTGTAGAGTGCCAATGGCTTTAGTCCAATGGTTTCCAAGGCCTCCCAGTGGTCTTGCCGGAAAACCTAATTTTCTGATGGAACCATTTCTACAGGGTCCAATTAGTGCTATGCTAAATAATAAAGAAGAATGTGATAATGAGTCTCAAGCTGTATTTTGGTTGTCATAGTTTTGGGTCACCCTTATCCCTGTAAGTACAAAGCATCTCAGATGCGGGGCATGCCATTGATGAAGAAAAGGACCACTTACTGCTGCCTAGGTCTGCAAGCTGGGAGGTAAGCAGCAACCAGGCTGATGATCTGTTTTTATAAGCCAAGTCACACCGCATGAGTTACTCCTCCCGAACCAGAACCTCCCACATCTCTGGTGCTTGCACATGGACATACACTTGCTTATTTATGTGTATAGAACAGGCTCCCAAGCCTCACTCTCAGCTTGCTCCGCATTAAGTTTCAGACTGGCCATTAAAAGGTAGTTGCAAAGGCATTCATGGAGCAGTAAAGGATGCAGGAGGTCTCACAACTTACATCAAATACATGTATGTGCATGTGTGTTTGTATGTGGTATTTGCTCATACGTGCACAGCCCTTATACAAAGAAAAACTAAAAGACAGAGACAATTCAGAGAGAATTGAGTTTTAGCTGATTAGACAAAGCTATTCAATTTCAAAGAGTTCAGACAAGGGGGAGTTTCACCAAGTCTTGGAACTACTATAACCAGGTGTCTGAGGATTGATAATTAAAATCATTGTATATTCAGTGTCCTCTACAACACATTCTGAAATAGAATACTGTTTCTATTTACTCTCTGAATACTGTTATCACAGCCACCTTGCAAGCCAGGGCTCTGTATTCCCACTTTATAGATGTGGAAACCAAGGCTCAAAGGGTTAAATCATTTGCCTAATATCCTCTAATGAGAGAATAATTGGGCCAAGATTCAAAATCAACTTTCTCTGGCAGCTACACTCAAATGTTACTTCACAGGACAAGAGAAAAATCAAAAATGTCTATGTCAAAAAAGGAGGGGGGTACAATCCAGGACTGCATTCAGGTGTGCACACTAAGCCAAACACTACTGGCTGCGCATTGCACAACTCAAGGCCAGCCCAAGCAATACAGAGAAGCCCTGAACACCCACAGATCAGTCTGCGATCAGGCAAGGAAACATAGGCATGACTTGCTAGGAGGGGCCATCCCAGGAAGGTTCCTAGAGAAGATCATGCCCCCTTGTGACCACACTTGGGTGATAATGATAATAAAGCTGACCATAAGAGCAGAGGTGACTAGGGACAACTGCAGGTGAGAGTAAACTCTAGTTCGATGCTGAGAAATATGTTGGGCCCTTGTGTTTGAGCTGCAGCGGCAACTTTATGGCCCCTTTAAGAGCCACGTGCTACTTGCCCAAGATGATTGAGGACAATTCCCTGCAGGAGTGCACATCACCCTTTAGGGCAGGGGCTGCCATATGCAATATTGTGCAGTCCTCAAAAGTGGTTTTCAGTCTGTGGATGAAAGGATAGTGCGGCTTCCTTGATCAAGAACACTGGTTCCCACAGGTACAAGCAACTTCTGATTTCTGCCTCACACACAGGCCTGCTTTACGTACGTGCTCACCAGGTGAGCCTGTAGTAACTGATGCTCTATACGCAAGGGCTGTGCTGAGCGATCTCTATCCCTGCAGTCTGGCACCTAGGAAGAGAATGCATACTGAGTCCTTGAGGTTATAAGGTCACTGGCATTTTATTAAACGTAACATAAACCTTCAGGTGACTTCTGGAGCTCATCGTCTTTCTCTGATACATTGTGCCTTTCTCTAGAATAATTCCCAAGCATTGTTCATAGTGTGTGTGTGTGTGTGTGTGTGTGTGTGTGTGTGTGTGTATAGGAATCCAAGAAGGGCTTGTTTTTATGTGTATCCTAAGCATAGGAAGATGAGGAAGCAGTTTTAACTGCCCGGCTACTTTATTCATGTCTGCTTCTGGAACATGGCTGCACTGGAAGCTCAACCTTAGGTGGAAAACCCCAGCAGTGGTCAGGAGTTAGCTTCTAGGTCCCCTGCAGCAAGAAGTAAGAAATGCAAAAGCAGAACACACTGGTATTCAGATGTGCCACCTCACAGGAATTTGAGACCAGCAGAACACCTGTAAAAAGTTATTTAGAGGGTGTGTCCAACTCACAAGGTCTGTACCCCTCAGCTAAGGCATCGTCATGCACACTCCTGGTTGTCTTCTTTCTACCCGTGAACTCGGAAGTGCACTGAGAAAGACAGCTGTCTCTCTGTTCAGTCTCTCTCAAGGGCCCTCCTGAGTCTTCTCCTTTTTAACGATGGGAATAGAAATGATAGAAGCCTTACAAAACAGCGCTATCAGAGGCAGTGTGTGTTACGTGCAAAACTCAGTTTTATTGTTCCTCCCAAATAGTCCTCAGGGGTTGTACAATTTAGAAATGTAAACTTCAAGTGCACTGAAATAAAGAAAGTCTGACCTGTAAATGTTAAATAAACTGTTATAATAAATGTGTCTGTTGTGACCAAATAGTCCTTGTTTCGAAATAAATAAATTAAATAAATAAATAAATAAATAAATAAATGGTGCTCTTTGCAGCCCCCTTGTGGCTTGAAGGGGAAAGACAAGGAGAATCCAGAGTAGCTCCTATTCTCAAGGCCAATAAAACTTTTAGAGTAGAATGACAAATAGCTTTAAATGTGAAATGGATATATTCTAAGGGAAGAAAATTACGGATTTAAATTATTTTATATACAATTATTTACATAATCTAGACCTGTGGAAGCCTGCATTTGTTGTGGCTTTTTGTTCTCTCCCTCTCCTCTCATTTCCCATTCTTGGCAAACTCAGCAAGGTGTTACAGGAGGGGCTCTCTTCCCAAATTACTCCTTCTCTAATCCTTACTCACCGTGAGCTCCCCTGAAAGGATGAAATCTGCCTACCTGTCAAAGTGTCCGTACTGGAAGAACAGACTGTTCGGACGCTCGGTTTCTATCCTTATTTTCACCAGAACAACAGCAACAGCATAGTACATTGGTCCCTTCATACAGACAACCTTTTACCATACCACTTTTAAAAAGACATTTTCATGATGAATTTTTCTGTCTTCTCAAAAAAAGAAAAAAAGAAAGAAAGAAAAAAGGAAGAAAGAAAGAAAGAAAGAAAGGAAGAAAGAAAGAAAGGGAAAAAGAAACTCCTTGAGGAAGAGGAGAGGTACGTGTTAGAAAGACACCTGTGCATAAAATCTTTTCCATTTTATGTCACCAGAAATCAATAGATTAAAAAGAATAGGAGCACCTCTTTTCCCAAATTTATCACTTGCAAATGTCAGGAGAGGCCGCTCTCAAAGTCCAGACAAGGCAAATGGAATGGCCTGCTTCCCCAATTGCCCTGTCTCCGGAGAGATCCAGGCTGCTGTGCTTTTCATACCAGCTCAGCCAACAAACCTCTAAATCAAGCTGTCTCTACTTGGGAATCTTTTTCCAACAAGGACAAAAACTCTGTTTTCAAAATATCGCCAGACAGAATTCCAAGGACCATATGTCACCCGTTCACCTGGCAGAAATCAAAAGCACGCCCTCCTCGTCAACAGTGCAGAGAATCAACAAGTTACCACTTAAGCCAAACGCTCCATCCTGCAATCTGCTACAGTCTCCCTGAGCCCACCATCATCCACCCCAATTGGGCTCCTGCGATGCTTCCCAGCTTTTGGCTACCGCGTGACCTTCTGTTCCAGACCCGCCCTCCAGATGCAGGCTCCCCAACCTGCGCTTCTCCCAGCGCTCCCAGACAGCTGTCAAAGTCTGGGGCTTGCGGGCTTCAGGTTCCCCTGATAACGCCAGCGTTCAGGAGAATCTTAGAGGATTAGAGAGGTCAAGATCAACTATAAAGACCAGAGAGGAGCTCTAGGCTCGGAGGCTCGGTCCTCCGAAGAAAAGCAGAGTGTGAGCCGCAGTAGCAACCATCACATCCCGCGCTTCTTCCGGACTCTGCCCATCTTGAGGGCGTGAGTTCCCAGGGGAGCCAGAGCCCGCGCTGCGGAGGAGCAGGAGGAGCGCCTGGGTGCGGGCAAGGCTTTCAGGAGCCTACAAGTTCCCACGCCATCCTCAAGCTGGAGTGCCAGTCCAGCTCGTCTCGCTGCTTTGAAGACGCCCCTGGTTCTTGCCCCCAAAGCAGAAGCAGACAGACACCTGCTTCACCCACTCCCCAGCCCCCGCTACAGCGCCCATGTCCTGCCTTGCTCAAAGCATCCCTGAGCCAAGCCCCGCGATGCTCCCACCCCAGCACACAGGGCCCCCAAAGTTCTCTATACTCCATAGACCTCCCCTTCTCCTTGGCGCCTGGACCCCGCCCAGAGGTTGGGCTGGAGAACCTCTTGGGTCCACAGTTTAGGGCGCACACTTCGAGGACGGTGCGCGCAGAAGCCGAAGCTGCCACAAGAAAGGGCGGGTGTTAGACGAGTAAGTCCAGGGTCTGCACCCTCGAGCCCGCCCTGCTTCCTTCCAGAAGAGGAACAAACTTCCCCAGCACCCACCTTTCGCCACGAGGAGGCGGCGCCGCCGGCTGTCTCCGCCGTCTCCACTGCCGCCGCCGCTCCCTACGCCCAGCGCCAGCAGGAGCGGCACCAAGCACAGCCTCCCCGGCAGCATCCTCGCCGCCTGAGCCGCCACCGAGCTGCAGCCGCCGCCTCCTACCGCTCGCGCCGGCCTCGCCTGCCGGTGTCCGCTGGCGTCCGCTGGTGTCCGCCGGTGCCTGCCGCGCCGCCTCCCTGGAGCTGCCGGGTGCGCTTCTGGAGCCGCCGCCGCCGCCCTCACTCACCGCCTCCGCTGCCCTTCGCCGCGTCGCTCGCTCTCCCGCAACAGCAGCACTCACTGGCGCGGACCCGGAGCGGCTCCAGCGCTCACCCCGGGACGGCCCGTGACGTCACGGAGGGAGGGAGGTGGCTCGTGCATATTCATGAGACGCGGACATCGGCGCGGGGTTGCGCGCTCCCCCGCCTCGCAGCTCCGGCCCCCAACTTTCCACAGCCATCCCCTATGCCGCTCGCTCGCGTGATCCGACTCGGTCAGGCGCCGGTTCCGGCGGGTGGAACCCATGCGGGAGGCTCCAGGGGAGCCTTAGGGCCTGGCGTCCCCCCCTGCGGCTCTCCAAACTGCAGCCCCGAGGCACTGCGAGCGCCACAACCAAGTGATCGCCCGAGGACCTTCTGTAAAGATGCAGGCGACCCTACTGTGATGCGCCCTTTGAACCGACATCCCTGCGGAGGGGCCAGGATGCTGTCTCTGTGGACCCTGCCCTTGGATATGGTCTAGGGATGGACGCTCTATGCCGCCTGGTCTGGGGAGGGCGCCAGGCGCTCACTAGAGCTGCAAAAGGCCACTGCCTCTAGGAGTTGTAGGGCAGAGATCACTTAGGACCTGCGTAGCAATGCCCGGGCTCTGTGCCATCTCAGTGAAGCAGGCACAGCCACTGCTAGAGTCAAAAGGACTAGCTAAAGTCAGAAAAGGCAACTGTCAGTCTTCAGTGGGAAGCACATTCAAACTTCTCCCTCAGAAGTTGCCACCTTTACATTGTCACTACCTAGGTAAGAGTATGCCATTTGGTATCATGCCTTCTAAAATCTCAAGCCAAGGAACACTGTCTCTGGAGGTGGGGTTCATATAGTTCTCCACCACAATACACCCCCAACCACCATCAGGCTGCCAAAGGATCAAGAAGGTTCCCAGTAAAATCAACTAACCGCTCGGAAGAAATCACTATATTTCCATAGATGTACTATTTTCTCACGATCCAAGGGTCATGTGCAGTTGAGAAATGAGGCAAAAAAAAAAAAAAAAAAAACCAAAAAACAAAAAAAAAACAAAAAACACAGAAACAAACAAAATTATCCTTTCATTCATCATCCCGTTCAAGACATTTCCTGAGCACTAAATGATTGTGGATGCCCCGTTAGGCAATGAAGGACACAAGGTCTTTGTCCCTCTTGGAGAAGCCAAAGGGGATGAAAGCAGTTAAAGTCCCCCGCTTTATGGTCCTGCACATTCTTTATGTTGCTCGATATGAGCCTGTACAAATCAATTAGCCAAATGTGTATATTGCAACACTGACTGAACAGCATCTCATAATTAATAAGTGTAGTTCGGAGTACTCAACCAAGCCATAAAATACATTAAGAGCCTTCTGCTGCCCAGCCTCCCTGTGTGGTCCTGGCAGCACACTGGGAGACTGTGGTGTTAAAAACAAACTTCAACATTTGAGACCTCAAGAGGTGCTCAACAGCTGCAAATCCTGGTGGCTGCAGGGGACTCAGCTCTTTGGCCAGCAGGTCCCCTTTAGTCCATGAAGCAACACCTGTGCTATTGTTCTTGTTTCTGGAGTAAGGTCACTCCTTTACCCAAGGTAAAGAGCTACCAAGTTCCAAGCCAACATCAAGAGACCTCTCACCCTTCTCAGATTTTAAAGTTATAATCCAGAAGGAGGTAGATGCTGACCATGCAAAGTCAGAGAAGCCAGTGAATGAGAGAAATGTAAAATCGACCCATTTTTTTATCCTTTGTGCTCCATCCCATTTGGCTGATATTTACCCCCCTTGTTTACTCAGACAAGAACCTCCTTACTGACTGAACATCATCCCTGGAGGTCCTTAAGCTAACTGTTGTTAAAGTCATCTGGTCCCAAGTATTTGACATGAAGTTTCAAATTCAGACCAAATAATGAGAAGCAGAACAGAGAATGAAAAGAAGCAGAACAGAGAATTATAAAACATCCCCAAGAAAGAAATGGCCAGGAAAGAACATCACAGAGAAACACAGTAGGGAAAGGGCGCTTACCAACAGGTGCAGCACGTCTCTCATCCTTCGCTTCTTGTGAAGGAGGATGAGAGTGTCTGCTAGATTAAGCTCTGCAGTAGCCTCTGTTTAGTCATGGTTCTCTGGAGCTGTTCCCTTGGATGGCGCTCTCCCACTCCGGCTTTTAGATTGGCTGTGTGGTTTGCTCTACCCCTGGACAGTAGCATTCTTGATTTTTTTTTTCTTTCTTGGACACCTGCCTGTCATAAGAAGAAACTCAGGCTAAACCTGCAGGAGAGTCAGAGACATTGGTGTACGCTGATACGACATCCCTGAGATGTTCCAGACAGCTAATGCTACTTTAACCTGATCAGCACAAATAACCCACACGTTGACCACAGACACATGAACAAGCTCAGGCAGGATCAGCCAAGCTGGGCACACATCAGAACTGTCCAGCTGACAATTAAAAAAATATAAATGGTTGTTCCATTAAGTCACTGTGTTTGGGAGTAATTGATTAGGCAATACTATATCCACTGCATTAAGGTCATTACAAGAAGTGAAAAATGAATATGAGGCACTCAATATGCTGTGCGTGGTCAATGCTTAATAAATGCAAAAATGTCCCCATCTTTACCTACTTTAAGGCCATGGAATGCCCGTTGAACCATGATTTGGCTTGCTTGGGTAGGGGAAAGACCAAATGGGTTAGAGTAAATGTATCTTAAAAATACTCAGACCACAAGAACTTCTAGGCATGCTCTCTGTACATATCGTGCACCACTATTCAGTACATGTCGGCTGGTACACTCCAGATACAAGGATTGTATCAAGCAGCCCAGCAACCAATGGACCCTATTCCCTCATGTTGGACTGGGTAATGGGGGTGGTATATTTCCTGGCTTCTTTAATTCTTGCAACAGCAGTAGCTATTTTCTACTTTATTGTGATCGGATTTCTACCTCCCAAAGTTTGAATAACACATCAACATTCACATAATTGAGCAGAATATCAATTCACATCTGCCCAATTCCACATTCTATCTTTTCCCCATATGTGATGGATTCGGGGAGAGGCACAGGGGAAATATAAACAATGAAAAAATTGGATCAGATCAGAAAAGGTAGCTTTAGGGTTTGACTTTTTTTAAATCGCTATCCTTCATCACCTCTGAGTAATGACCATTTAAGTAACCAATTATTACCAAAGTGGTGATTCACAGCTCTGGGTTTGTTGGGGCACACTCTTTGTCCTTGACTTGCTCTTTTTTGTTTAAAGGCCTCACTCAGAATTTCAGGAGCTAAAGGCCTTGGCTACTATAAACCTCTAATCCAGGGCCCCACCTGCAAGGCAGTAACAAATCTCCAGCAACTCATCTGGGTCAATAGTTTTAACAAATAAGTATATCCCCTGCTCCAGAAAATAGAATCTCACAGGAACAGCTCTCACATAAACACTAGGGTCATTAATGTTTTGTCCAATTAAGCCCCAAAACATAGCCCCTGAATAACTTAAGCTGAATAAATGAAGAAAATAAAGAAATTACACCTACCTATGGAAACTTATTTTTTTAAAAGAAAATTAAATGGAAATTTTCTACATGACCCACGTTTAATTCAACTGAAAGTACTTAAGGTTGAAGAAAAGGGTGGTGTACTGGCTTAGGTATTGTGTCAAGTTGATGCAAGCCAGAGTCATCAGAGAGGAAGGACTCACCATTGAGGAAATACCTCCATGGGATTTAAGGCATTTTCTCAATTAGGGATCAAAGGGGAGGGCCCAGCCCATGTGGTACTATCCCTGAGCTGGAGTCCTGGATTCTGTAATAAAGCAGGCTGGGCAAGCTAGGGGAAGCAAACCAGTAAGCAGCCCCTCCATGGGCTCTGTATCAGTTCCTGTCTCCAGGTTCCTGCCTTACTTGAGTTCCTGTTCTGACTTCCTTTGGTGATGTGTAATCCTCATAAACCCTGTTGCTGCTGTTATTGTTGTTGTTGTTGTTGTTGTTGTTGTTGTTATGGTGTTTTGTTGCAGGAATAGAAACGCTAACTAAAACAGGTGGAAAACTTGCTCAAAAAACTAGAATTGCAAATGTTTCCCCAACACCGTCTCTGCAGGTAAAACAGGGTCTCTATGGCCTTAGAGCAACTAAATATATCACTGGATTTTCTACATTGCTCTGAAAACCTGATACAAAGACAGATGCTGCTGATACAATAGGAATTTGGTTGGTTGGTTGGTCGGTCAGTTTGGTCGTGGTTGCTAGGAAACCTTGGGTAAATGTGTAGAGGGAATGAAGTCCTAAGTGAGTGTATAGTGTTGACATGGGCATACCATGTCAAGGTCCTAATACCTCAGACCTATGGGAATGGCAAATCCTCCACCTTCCCCCAGCTCTCACTGGACAAAAGGAGGCTCAGAGGCTTTGCCTTCCCCTCTAGTCTGAGTTAAGTGTTAGCAGTGTGTGAACCATCTGGGAGCAGCAGCTTCCTCCTCTAGATGTTTATAGCCTGAGACTGTGGCCCACAGACACATGCTACCAGGACTAGCTAACTTCTCCCCCTGTGCTCCACACAGCACACTGAGGTTCTAGGTTGTTGAATAGTCATCAGTGATACTCCATCAGAGTGCACATGGCCCACCTGACCCCAGCTTTTCTGTATATGTGTCTGTCTGTGTGTCTGTCCTTTCTTCATCCCAGTCACCCAGTCCCACCAGTTCAGCTTGGTGCCCTGATCAGAAAAACAGAAAGAAAAGAAAGAAAACATATGTTATTCATTACAGTGAGACATTATTCCTAAATATTGTCCTATGTTCTTCTTGGAGACACAAACACATACACACATATCCTGGAGTAGTCTCTGAGAAAACAGCCATAAAATTCAGTGACATTTCTTCCACTGTGAGACAGAATCTTTGTATCCTTTCTTTGAATCTGAGTGCTGACTTCAGTATCAGTGACATTATGTGACTTCTCAGTGCCAATTACAATAGTTTCTGCCTAGTTTTCTAGGATGTTTATGTATGAAATCCAGCTTCTCACATGAAAGTCCTGAGACCACTATACAGGAGCACTGAAGACTGTGTGGAAGGCTTCATTAAGTAAGATCGATGGTCTGAGCTAAGTTGGACATTTAAGTCATCCTAGAAGTCCTAGATAATCTACTTTCTAGTTGTGAAGTCAGCCCATGCCCAGCATCCACCTCTACTCCAGACATTTATCTTCTCAGATGTAGCCTTGGTACTGTGCAGTGAAATCAAGTTATTTCTACTAGGTCTTGACTCAACTCCTGGCCACAGAATTCAGTACAACCAAATGGTTGTATATGCTGTTTTGGTTAGGCTTTTATTGCTGTGAAGAGACATGATGATGGAGGCAACTCTTGTAAGGAACAACATTTCATTGGGGTTGCTGACAGTTTCAGAGGTTCAGTCCATGATCATCATGGCAGGAAGCATGACTGGTTCCAAGAAGACATGGTGTTGGAGAAGGAGCTAAGAGTTCTGCATCTTGATCTGAAAGGCATCCAGAAGGAGATGCCCATCTCTATCACACTGGACAAAGCTTGAGCACCAGTGGCTTCCATATGCCACCCCCACAGTGACACATTTCCTCCAACAAGCCCACACCTATTCTAAAAAGGACATGCGTCCTAATTGTGTCATACATGAGTCTATGGGGGGGGGGGCAAACTTATTCAAATCACCACATATGCTGTTAAGGTTTGGGGTGGTTTAATATAAATGAAGAGCAACATATTTATTCCCATTTTCCCCATAAGAAGGACTGGTAGGAAGGAAATGTGTTGGGTAAATAAAGTATAAGTACCTAGCTCCCCCTTTGAGTAGCTCAAATGTTGAGACTTGCAGAATATAGCAATGGGGTTGGTTTATAAATATGGAACCAGTGGAACTTATAACATTCTTCTAAACTCAGACAGGCTAGGGGTATAACCACAGTTCAACTGTGGTTTTCCTCTAGGTATCTCCTAAAAAAAAATCTCCTTACCATTCATACCTCAGTTTCCTTTGGAGACCCAGGAAGCCTGGTTGCTTTCAGAGCTAAATGAAAACCAATCAGCTAAATTCTCTTTCTGTCCTATGTGAGGAGCACAGTAAATCCAACCATTGATAGTTACAGTGGGCACTCAGTGTCACACAGGTTGCAGATAGCTTATACTGATTCTTAGTTTATTATGTGGTGTTTCTATACAGGTAAATGTAGATGGATGTGGTCACAGATGGATCCACCACTAGCCCCAGCAGTACCAACCTTGCCAATGTCATCAATTCCAGAGTTCTGCTTCATTAAGGGATACTAAAGAAACCCATCCTTTATGAAGTAGGCACAGTATACTCTACTCCATGTAAGTCAGCAAAAGACTGAAAAAAAGATTTCTTATTTCTGTTAGACATCTAGCAAAACTAAAGCTTAAAGGTATCAAGTGACTGGCTCCAGGAGATTAAGGAACCTTCTTGTGGGCAGTCAATGAAGACCTGAGTGAATGTGTATTTTTGACACAATTGCTGTCATGTCAAAAACCCATGCTTCTGATCCATGGCAATGGTGAGATCTCCCCCAGACCAGGCTCAGGGAAACAGACAGGACTCCCCTGGGTCAGAATACAAATGTCCATATGTGTGCAGAAAGCATCAGCCACAGCTTCCTCCACCAGTATGACTGCAGCCTGGGACTAATACCTTACTAAGATGAGCTAACCTGTATCCACATTCAGGTGTATAGAATAAAGTCACCTCCTTCATCAGTATCTAACAGACCTGCTTCTAGGCTGCTGGTGCTTCCCCATCAGAGCCCAGAACCTACCTACCCAACCCCAGTTTTTCTGCACATGTGTCTGTTGTTTCTTCATTCCCAGCATGGACAGTCCCAAAGCCCTGCAGCTTGTGGCACCTTCTACAAATGTAACAATTGAGATTTGTAATGAGATGCATCTGGCTTTAATGTTTTCCTAATCAAATGGGGCAATGCTTCCTCCCTTCCCATAGCTGTAGCTGTAGGCTTTGGACAGATACAAAGTAGGTATGTGTCCCTGATTCACCACACTATAATCCCAGTACAAGTTTTGCAGGGCAGTGGCTAGCAGGTTCCTTACATTCCAGTGTAGGAGTCCTATCTCTCCCTTATTTCTGTCAGCATGGGCTGTTCTTCCCTGGGGATACTCATTCCTTCTTATTTTCTTCCTTTAACCCCTCATTCCTTCTTATTTTCTTCCTTTACCCCAATAAGGGATTTAAATGAGTCTCCTGTTATTTTCCTCTCACACAAGACTTTCATATAACCAGCAGCATCACCATCAAAACCTAGCTCTTCTTTACTGCCAAGACACTCCTCCATCCCCCAAGGCTCTGTTTATGCTTATAAGCAGAACACCCAAGTTTTGTGTCCAAAATGCAAGACTTTGGCCAGGCTGACCTCCATGTTCATTGATAACCTGACACTGACCCCATACAGTACTGACTCCATTATAAGTGTTCTCTACCCACCCAAACTGGTGTCTTCACTGTTTACCAGTAAAGACCAGACCAATCCTTCTGCTACATCTTTGTTCCCATTACATAATCTACTTCTGTGGCTTAAACTGTGAACCTCTCATTTGTATATTGAAGTCTTAATCCTCAGTACTTCAGAAGGTGCCTATAAAAGACAGGGTATTATAAGCAGTAGACAGGTGGATGAGGCCTTTGTGACCCAATTTGGCTGGACTCTTATAAGAAAAGCTGTACTCGTGCATAACAGAGGTGAGACCACAGGACGACAGAGACGTCTCCACTTTCAAGCCAGTGAGGTCTCAGAAGTAGCCAAGCCTGTAGATACATTGACCTCAGATTCCTGATGGCCAGAATGGTGTCAAAGTGAATTGTTAATGTACTTCAGTCTAACACTTTGCTACTACAGTCCAGCAAAGGAAGCCACCTACTACAGCATCTCTGTCTTTGCTCCCCACCAAATCCACTCAGCCCTGCCACCAATCAAAACCTTTGCTCTGGTCTGTGCCCGGAGCTGATCCTGTGCCACAGCACTCCATGATCAAACACCTCTGGGAGAGAGTGGGTCTCCCAGGAATGCTGACAAGCCTGTGAGCACAAGTAAGACCACCACTTCTGCTCAGAGGGACCCACCCAGAATCATCAGGACACAGGAACCAAGAAACATCTGGGGACAGGATCCTTCTAGTTTCTATCTGCACCCCAGAGCTGACCCTGTGCCACAGCTAACCATACCCTAATTCCTCCCTGAGAGTACTGACACACAGGATTGCAGGGGGGAGAAGTCACAGTCAGAGACAGCAAGACCAGCTAACACCAAGGATAACCAGACGGTGAGAGGCAAGGACAAAAACATAAGCAACAGAAACCAAGGCTACTTGGCATCATCAGAACCCAGTTCTCCCACCACAGTAAGCCTGGGATATGCTAACACACCAGAAAAGCAAGACTTTGACTTAAAATCATATCTCATGATGATGATAGAGGACTTTAAGAAGGACATAAATAACTCCATTAAAGAAATACAAGAGAACACAGCTAAGGCTGGTCTTCAATAGCAACAAAAACAAGAGAAAGCCCACATACACATGGAAGGTGAACAATGCTCTACTCAGTGATAACTTGGTCAAGGAAGAGATAAAGAAAGAAATTAAAGACTTTAGAATTTAATGAAAATGAAGGCACGACATACGCAAACTTATGGGACACCATGAAAGCAGTGTTAAGAGGAAAAATCATAGCTCTGAATGCCTCTAAAAAGAAACTGGAGAGAGCATACACTATCAGCTTGACAGCACACCTGAAAGCTCTAGAACAAAAAGAAGCAAATTCACCCAAGAGGAGTAGATGGCAGGAAATAATCAAACTCAGGGCTGAAATAAACCAAGTAGAAACAAAAAGAACTATACAAAGAACCAACCAAACCAGGAGTTGGTTCTTTGAGAAAATCAACAAGATAGATAAACCCTTAACCAAAGGGTACAGAGATAGTATCCAAGTTAACAAAATCAGAAATGAAAAGAAACTGAGGAAATTCAAAAAATCATCAAATCCTACTACAAAAGCCTATACTCAACAAAACTGGAAAATCTGGATGAAATGGACAATTTTCTAGACAAATACCAAATACCAAAGTTGAATCGGCATCAGATAAACCATTTAGACAGTCCCATAATCCCTAAAGAAATAGAAGCAGTTATTAAAAGTCTCCCAACAACACCAACAACAAGCCCAGGACCAGATGGGGTTAGTGCAGAATTCTATCAGACATGCAAAGAAGACCTAATACCAATACTCTTCCAACTATTCCAGAAAATAGAAACAGAAGGAACACTATCCAATTCACTCTATGAAGCCACAGTTACACTGCATATTACCCCCTGGAGATGGAACGGTTTCTATCTAATCAGGAATTTGCCACAGTTTCCTTTCATAGAGGACTTCATGAGAGATTTTTTCCTTCTACCATGTTTAATGTTCCAAATAGATTTTAAAAACTGGTTTAAAAAACTACATACAATAATGTCTTAAGATTTAAAAAAATATTAATGTAGTATTTCACTTAGCAAATGTTCAAAAATTTCTTTGCTTAAAAAACAAAACAAAATAAAACAAAACAAAAAAACCACCTGTGCTCCTCCTTCACATCACTCCACCTGTAGGGAGGCCACCCAGGCACTCTCTAAGCATCTTCTGTTTTAAACATTTGAATGACTCCTTGTCAATCCTTTTGATCAGAATTTACTCACAGTTATTACTTTCTTCATTAGTTTCTAGTATTATCCTATCAGAAATCACACTGGAGGAGAGGAAAGACCCACATACCAGAGCACAGGAAGGAGATGCCATTTGGTGAATGAATGAATGAAAATAAAATGTTTTGCCTTTACTTTGTTTTTCTCTATTAGTCGTTATTTTTACTATATTCCTAACGGTCTGTTGCAAACCCACTAACATGGACACTGTTCTTACAAACGGCTAGAATGTCTATTTCCATGAGGTTTGAGTGTGAGAGTGACAGGTTCTTCCAGGGGGGCTGGGGAGCAGGGAGAAGGCAGGGTTTTTGAAGAACAGGCGGTGCGAGTGAGCAAGTGAGCAGCTCTTTCATTTCCTACTTAGAGAAATTGAAGCAAAAATGTTGCTTTACTGGTTTGAGGTCACGGTCTGGGCTAGACTCTAGTTCTCTCGAGTCTTGGTAGAAAGCAAAGTCATAAATATACAAACACTGATGCTTAAGATGCCTGGGGCGGACTGTGCAGGGAGTCAGGACTTGCTTTCTACTCATAAGGGAGTGAGGCCGCAAACATATATTTTCTTCCCTAGCTCAGAGGAAGAGGCTGCCCGTGCTTGCTCTTCAGGCCCTAGCTGAGGATGACAAGCTGGCCTGCAAGAGTGCTCCGAGGAAGCCATTTCACCTAAGTAATTTTAAATTTTTATGTCTTTCAATTTCTCAGTATTTAAGAATTTCTTTTCCAGGTTGGCATGGTTATGAGCAGCGAATCATGTGTCCAAAGGGGAAGGATGTATTATATATCACCCTTCCCACAACGTTCTGTAACATCTGGGACGGTTGAAAGTGGTGTGTAGTGGATGGTACATGATAAATGGTGGGTTGTTGCCAGTGGAGGAATTGAAGAAGGTTGTAAACCTGATGGCGGGCCTAAATGGTAACGTGTGGCTTGATTCCCACTCTCATCCAGAAGTGACTTAACACAGGAAGCTAATGTCTCCGTCGCTGACAAAGAGACTTTTTTTTTTAATTTTTTTTGATTTAGTGTTGAATAAATGCTCTTAAATAAGGCTACTAAAGCCCAACCTAAATGCACTTCCTTCAAATGGATCTGAAGGTTTAATCCTGCAGCTGCCTAGAAAGAATGGGGGAGGGGGGGATATGCTCAAAAGGCCACTACAGAAACAATGGCGAAGAATGTTGAAGATTTATACAATATGTTTCATATACATGAACATGAATGTTTGTACTGTACAAGCAAAGATTTAGTCTTCTTTTAAATCTTTTAGAGAAATAGATTAGATACTTATATCATCAAAGTGCTCGAACAGGTCCACAATGAATAAGTTACCTAATAGTCAAATTTTTTATTAAAGAGTAATTGTGTTATAGAATTTACAAATATACCCAGTGCTAATTTATAGCCTCCAGGCTGTATAGAAAGAAATGTCAAGATGAACTAAATTACTGAAGATAATGTGTTAAGAGATCAGAACAAGATCTAAAGTATTCTAAAAGTAATAGTCAAGACAATGCATGCTGTGAGTAAGGTGTGTATACAATAGTGGCAAAATACTAGACAAAAGATAGTGTGAAAACTCGAACGAAGGGGTCATAATAAAGTGTTCTAACTTCCACGTGGTATTCAGATCACTTGTCAACATTGCTCATGAAAGTGTTCTTATCAAGATTGTGAGATTGGGCCAGTGAAAGGCTGAGTGGGTAATGGCTCTTGCTGCCAAGTCTGATGACACAAATTTAATACCCAACACTCACATGGTAGAAGAAGAAAACAGGCTCTCTGGCCTCCACAGGTGTCCCATAGTGTGTGTATCACAGCATGTGAGCCACTTCCCACCCCCCCCCTACACACACACACACTAAGCAAATAATAAATAGACAAATAAATATTTTCTTTTAATTGAGGGTGGAGAATTAACAGGAAGATAGAGAACAAATTGCTCAGCTTGTAGAAACTTACCAAGAAAAGGGACATAGAAGAAAACAGCATCTAGCTAATAAATCAGTGGTTCTCAACCTTCCTAATGCTGTGACCCTTTATGCAGTTCCTCGTCTTGTGGTGACACCCCAACCGCAATGTTATTTTGGTTGCTGTGTCATAACTGTAATTTTACTCCTGTTGTGAACAGTAATATAAATATCTGTATTTTCTGATAGTCTTAGGTGACCCTGTAAAAGGGTTTCTTGGAGGGTCGCGACCCACAGGTTGAGAACTCTTTACTAGTTGAGCTAAAACATGGAGGAGCTGGCGAGATAACTCAAAGGGTAAGAATGATGATTGCTCTTGCAGGACACCAGCATTTACTTCTCAGTATCCATATCAGAAGCTCACAACCCACCTGTAACTCCAGCTCCAAGGGACCCAACACCCTCTTGTGTTCATCATAGGCACTTGCACACACACTTGCCTTCATACACATAAATAAAAATTACAAAATATTTTTTGAAAGCACACAGAGAGAAGACTTATTAGAACAAAATATTTTGAAGTGATACACTCAAATGCACTATTAAATAGAAAATAATTAAGCTCGGGTGTTAATTATAGAGATTAGAAGCATATTTTAATGCTGCCCAGTAAGCTGTTTATAGGTGATACATTTATAACCTAAGGTACACAGAAAAGTTAGAATTTATAATATATCACAGTACATATTTATATATGTATTTAATGTGTATCATGTACATATATAGAGAAACACACACATATATATCCTACATACATTTTAAGGGCTACATTTCATTTCTAGGTAAAATAGAATTTAAGGCAAAAGTATATAAAAATAATAATTACTATATAACGGTAAAATATTCAATTTGTTGGGAAGACAGAGTAGTTCCCTGCTTTTCATATACTTAATAACCCAAAATGTATACAATTTATACAAACAAAAATACATCATCAAAAACCCAATTTAAAAACCATAATAAGCCTCATTGTACAATTTTTGCAATCCGTGTGTCAAACCAATACCAGTTTAGCAAGGCCAGAGGGAATCTGAAAACCATTCTTGTACCTTTTCCCTAGTGACGAACTTAAATGTAGCAATCGGCTATTAGAGGAGATATGACTCCATTACCAAACACCAGTTGAACATCCACAAGGCAAGCCCCAAGAAATACCCAGGAATCATATGTCCTTTTGATAGTATTTTAATACTATTTTACTGAAGCACAATAACAAAAAAAATCTTTTAAATTATCGGCATATTTTGGAATTGGGTGAGGGGCACTTAACGAGTGGTTAATAATTCACAGGGAAAATAAAATGAAAACCAGACACATTTAGAACTGAGGAGTGGTGCAAACAGAATCCAGCAGGGCTTACAGAGGATGCCACAGAGGCAGTGAAAGAAAATAACTTGCCTGCATCTCAGAAGGGAGAAGGGCTGCTGCTTCCCAGAGTGGGAGAATGAATAATAGTAGTTAAGACTGTGTGATGTTACTGAACGGCGGACAGAGGGATGAAGCATAACAGAGAGCCAAGAAATAGATGAGACATACATAGAATCCTAATGTATACGTAGATGTCAGGGGAGGGACATGAACTACATAGTCAGTGGTAAATGAAAGAAACCAGATCAGAGGGAGGCTTAAGTGTAAATCTTACAGGAAATTTTAGAAGATTTTTAGAATAAAGATAGGTAAGAATTTCTTAAACAAGCAGAAAAATACATGAATTATTGAGAAGACTATTGGTATGTTCAAGACATTGACATGAAGAGTTCGACACTAAAAATGAATTGAAACGTGACACCACAGGGTGGAAATTAGTATCCACAGCTGTGACTGAGAATTTTAGCTGAGAACATATGAGAAACTCTAGCAATCCTTAAGGAAGAGAAATAACAATTGGGAATGTAAGAAAATATTTCACTTTTAATATTAAGATCTAAATTGCAAATAGACAACAAAAAGAGATGTTAAATATCACGGGTCATTAGGGAAATGGGAATCCAAAACGTGAACATATCATTTCACACTTGCCGAATTGGAAAAGCTATAAAGGTTTAATAACAGGGTACGCCGGTGAGAGTGAGGAACACTGGGAATATCCAGGCACAATTAATAAGAATATCCTGGTACCACATTTAGAGAATATCACATAGATTCTCCTAAAGCCAATTGAACACTAGCAAATTAGTGTCACAGGACCGCTGTGACAAAGAGCCAGACACTGGCAAGTCAACAGTGCTAGACAAATTCTGCCACAATGCTGGAGCCTGGGAATTCCCAGTCCAGGTGATGGTTGGACCATGCTCTTTGGAGCCTTCAGGGATGGATGCCCTGGCTTCTTCCCATTCTGGTAGCCCCAGATGTCTATTGGCTTGTGTGGTAGTCTTGCCAGCCCCTTCGCCTTCATAAACTTCTTCTTGCCACCTAATGGGCTTCAATGTGGCCAACTTATGAGAGCATCCATCATACTAACATAGAAGCCCATTATATACCACCCACCTCACCCACCTTAAACTACGTGCACAGCAATGGCTTCCAAATAAGGTCACTTTTATAGCGTACTTACTACTTTGAGAAAAGACATCAAGTTATGACATGTTATTAAAAACAAACACATAATGTTCATTGGACATTTTTCATAGTTATCAGGAAAAATGCAACTGCCTTCAACAGAAGGTGAGCTTGATTGTGACAGTTTCACTGAAAGGAATATTATACAACAGTTAAGCCGAGTACAGTTTCTCATATCAAATGGGGAAAATCAAAGTCAGCCTGACAAGGTAAACGCTTTCCAGTTTCAGTACTCCCATATGCACTAGACAGAATAGAACAGTTTGAACCATTTGGCTGAGTGGAGATAAAAACAAGGTTTCTGTAAGAGCCTGAATGAAGTGAAATCTGGTAATGGGAGGGATTTTGCCAGACTATGCACCTTTTATTTCACTAGTTCACAACCTAAAATGCCAGCTGATTCTACCCTAAAATAACAGCTTTACGAAGACACCAGATGAGGCTAAGCTTCCTCACAGATACCAGTCTGTTTTAACCTTATTTTGGGCAGATAAAGAAACAGCTCTCTTGACCATTCATCTGTGAAGTGTCCTTTCAGGAAAGACTACGCGTGCATGCCTTTATCAATGCTTCTTGAGCATACTAAAATACAAAAGTTGAACACTGTCAGGTGGCAGAAACAAAGGTGTTCGAGAATACAATTTCAGGTCTTAAAGACCTGACGCTGGTGGTAACTGAGCAGCATGGATTTCAAAACGAACTACACAGACCTGACTAGAAACCAGCAGGAACAACAGATCACAAATCCACCAGATACTGGAATCTGGAGAGGTAAAATCTAAACAATTAAAATATATATACCCAAAGAAATACGAGTTTGAAAAATCAGATAAACAAAGGGCCACTAATGAACAACCAGAAATATCACTGAAAAACATAAACATCCGGGATGGAAATGGCTTAATTGGTAAAGCTGTGTCTCCCAAGCCTTGTGATCTGAGTTCAAATCCCCAGAACCCACATCACAAACCAGGTATGCTGGCTCACACTTGGAACATGTTAGCAATGGCAAGGCATGAGTCAGAGGTGGGTATATCCCTGGGAACTTACTGGCCAGCTGGCCTAGCTCACCTTGTGAAGTTCTAGGCTAATGGGAAACTCTGTCTTAAACAAAAGGTGGAAGATTCCTGAAGAATGTCACCCAAGGTCATTCTCTGCCTTACACACATGTCCCCCCACCCCCATGTTTACACAGCCTAAAAAAGAACTTAAGAAATAAAAATATTTGATAAAATAAAAAGCTCCAAATGGGCAAATTAATCAACAAATCTTATATAGCTGAGAAAAACAGTGTTTTCTATTTAAAAAATAGACCCAAATATATAATCCATCATACAGGCCAAGATGACGTGAATAAAAGGATACATACGAGAGCCAGAGGACAGGGATGATGAAGGAAGAATCCTGAATTAGTGGAATTCCAGAACACGGGAGAGAAATAGCAGCACAGATAATATAAAAACATAACATTTCTAAGAATGTTCCAGAAATGTTGAGAATCACAGATTCAAACTCCACAGGGATTTCAACAAGGAAATTAATATAGACACTGATTATCAGGGAAGTAGAATAAGAGCCAAAGAGAATAATTAATCATATAGATATAGCATACATGAGAGACCACCAATATCCTTTGGGTTGGTTATATATAGTTTCCACAGGAGAGTTCCCACCTTTCTTAGGGCTCAGACTCAAACAGCACCAGAGAAAGCAAAACTTGCTTCAACAGCTGGTGGAGAGCAACTCGGGTGTAGTGCTATTGGAACCTGCTGAAGTCTGCCCTCCAGGATATAAGGAAAGGCTACAATCAGAGTGTTATGAAGTCTTAGAACTCAGAAGGTTCTAGGGGAAACTGCTGGCTGATAATGAAGCCATAGGTTGGAAAGACTGTTCCCTGTGGTTCAAGGCCAACGCATGAGCTGGAAATTGGATGGAGATGCTATCACTTGCTAAAAAATTTTAGGAGCCCACTGAATTCACTGTAAAGGGAGACACTGAAGATGTAACTGCCAAGAAAGTAGAGTCTTAAAAGTAACATTTCAATAGGAGAATACAAAAAGAAAGGAAATAAATAGAGTCTTCCCCCAGCAAAGAAAGAAAGTGACAGACAACCTAGAGAACAGAGAACTGGAACGGAAAACGGAGTTAGCATCTAGAGCATATAACAGCAGGAAAAATAAATACCAAATCAGCTGATTGCTATGTAGGCAAATGAACTGAACAAATCATTCTCAAAGTAAGAGAAACAACCAGCCAATTAATATAGGAAGAAAAGTTCCTCACCCAGCACCCTCGGAGAAATGCAAATTGAAACCTAGGTTTCATCCCAGTCTGAGTGGTTAGCATCACGCCAACAAATGGCAAATGCTATTGAAGATTCGGGGTGAAAGTAACCACATACACTGTTGAGCCAAGTCCACACACCAAGGATATATTTACCTACCTGTGTTTACTGCAGCACTGTCCACCATAGCTAAGACACAGCATCAGCCTAGATGTCCATCAGTGGGTAAATGGATAAGGAAAATGCGGTTTATATACATAGTGACATTTTCAGCTGTACAGAAAAGGAGCATATGCTGGAAAATGCACACAAGCGGAAGAGCATCACACTCCATCTCAAAGGCAAGTATCATGTATTCTGTCGTATGTGTGATCTATGCTGTACATACATGTGCAAACTCATACGTTGTCAGATGACCTGAAAGGAGCAATAAAATTGTGTATGGGAAAGAAATGTGACTAATGGGAGTTAGGCAGGTGTGAGGGGGGTAGGGACCAGGGTGTGGAAGGAATTTGTTCATATATGTTTATGAAGGTGGCTTTACAGTAAGAGAAAAAGGAAATGTGATATATATATATATATATATATATATATATATATATATGAATGATAGAGTTTTATCCAGCTGTCAGTAAAAATGAAATTATGTCAAATGGATGGAGTTGGAGATCATTATGTTAAAGGCAATAAAGCAGACTCAGAAAGACAAATATTGCAAGTTCTCTCATCTGCTGAATCTAGATTTTAATATTAAAAGAGACATGAGATAGAAGGAGGGCATCCAAGGAGGAGAAAGGGACTAGACAGAGAGAGAAGCAAAGAAAGGCAAAGACGAGCGTGTGCCTCACACAGCCACTTGTGTGAAAACACCATAAACAAATGCCACTATCTCTCTGTGAATTTTTAAAAGATTACAAATGATATTAAACTTTTTAATTAAAACATACAATTTAGGGTCTGGAGAGATGGCTCAAAGCCTAGAAGCTCATAATCAGAAGAGCCGAGTTTGTTTTCCAGCACTCACATCAGATGGCTCACAACTTGTCTATAATTTCATGTTTAGGAGATCTAATGCTCTCCTCTGGTCTCTGTGAAAAACTGCACTCACATGTGCACAAATTCACATACAGACACACATAAAAGTGTAAAACACACAAACTAAAACCTGAATTACAAAATTCAACAACACACACATATATGTATATGCATATGTATGTATATGTATATACTACATTGCCATATTGAATATAATAAATACACTATATATTTATTAATTCAATTATTAATAAACTAGTGCTTAGAAAGTATAGCCTAATTTGTGTATTAGAAAATATTTCTTAATTTATATTTAACGGGTTAAGCACTCTACATAAAAAGTAAAAAAAAAAAAGTAAAAAATGAAATACTATAATAGCGCTGTGAACACATAAAGTGAAAGGAATAATGAAAATTACAAGAGAAATCAGTGATAAAAAGGGAACAAAAGATTAATAATACTGAAGACGGTGCTTTGAAAATATTGAACTAGGCAAAACTCTGCCACAATTAATCTATAAAAAGGGAATAAAAAACACATTAGCACTCCTAGGAATGAAAAAGAAGTACAAAACCAAGTGTGCTGAAGATAATTAAAAGATAATAAGCGGATTTTATGAATAATGTATGCTAATAAAATTTTAAACTCTGATGAAACAAATAAATCCTAAGAAAACTGAAGATCACCGTCAGATGTTGAAATTATTTAACGTATTTGGCAAGCCTGGAAATCATTCTGGTGTAAAGGAAAGTGACGAGAAATGGCAAGCACAGCAGACAACAGCCGTTTCCTTGGCACCTGCATCCGTGAAGACAACAAGCACACTGCTAAGCCTGTGATCACGAGGGGCACGTGATCCCAGGCTGTAGTTAAGTTGTCGGGTAATACTGATGAACAATGCCCGAACGTGGCATTAGGGACCCACTTAGAGACGTTTTTAAGGGTAACGATCAGCAAAACTACAACTAACTCTGCATGGTTCAAGAAAAGATGTAGCTATGTCTGTGTCTCCATGTATGTAAGGGACAGAAAAAAAAAAAGGGGAGAGGGGGAAAATAAAAGAAAATAGTTTCGTGCAAGCGGGAGAAATAGAACATCAAGTGTCCATCAAACCAGCCTTGACACTTGTCACTTACAGAACTGAGAAGCATAATAGCGATTTAAATAAAATTTATCAATATAAAAACACAGTCCCTGAAAGTACAACAAACATTATCAAGAATGTTCTAACAATATAGGAATCGATCCGATGATTTTAATATTCGAGCTCAGAAGGAGAAAATTGAATGTGATATTGAATTTCCAGGGAACTGATCATCTGAGTTTGATATAAAAATGTCTGAGGAACAACAACAACAACAAAAACAAGAATAAATCCAAATTAATTACGAGTTTTCAAAGTCTTGATGACCTAATTTGACAAAGACAGGAAGGCAAAAGCCAAATTGCAGGGCCAGCCCACCCATGAACATAGCTGAAGTGCTCCATGTTCCGCTTCCCCTCAAAACAGTGATCGAGCTCACCAAACAGAGTATTGAAAATTAGGGCTTGTTTCAGAAATGCAAAGTTCATTTAATTTTAAGAAACAGAGTGATATAATTCACTGTATTAACATATTTAAAGGAATGAATGAATTATTAATTTAAAAGATGCAGGAAGGTGTTTTAAAATCCAATATATATGCATGGTTTTTAACATTTCAAGAAAATGTGTAGAGACGGATGTTTCCTTACCCTCACATGATAACTAGACATTACAATGATAACTAGATTTTACCATATAGGTATGTACACATACCTCTATGTGTGTCTTCGGCACAAATACATGGCATGTATTATTCATTTCTGATTATTAATCTTTTACTAAGTACCATTTTGAATTGTGGAGTGTTCTAGGTTGTTCTTGTGTGACTGAGACTGAGGAAAAGATGCTCTTCTCTGCATTTAAACTCAGCCTCATGCTGAGGACTCGATTAATAAGCAGGACTCAGAAAAAGAGAAGAGAAAGGAGTAAGGATAGGAAGAAGTGGAAGCAAGAAAGGATTGCTTGCAGATTCTATGACGCACATGCATGTAGAAACTATCTGAAGACAGGTGTTAGGACCAGGAAGAGCTCGAGTAAGACTGGTTATGCACCAAGCCACAGGCGATTATAAACCAGAATAATTTTTAAGTTTAAGCATTGAAAATATGAAATAAATAGGGATATATAAATGAGATATTCCCCAGAAGATACTTTAAAACAGCTACAATAATCGTAAGAGTGTTTGTTTTAAAGATGCGATTTCTCCAAAGCATACCTGTTAATTCAGTGATATTCCAATAAGAATCAACAGTGGCTTGTTGCTTGTTCTGGGCACCTTTATAAGCTGATCTAAAATGTGCTCATGGCTTGAAGAGAAGAAACAAAAACCTAAGATATTCTCATGGTAATATTCTAAGCATGTTTTTAAAAACTTATATAAAGCTGTGTTTGGTGGCCCAGGCTTGTGAGGGAGGGTGATAGCAAGTTCAAGGATGCCTGGACTGCAGAGTGAGGTCAAGGCCAGCCTATGTAACTTACTGAGGCACTATCTCAAATAAAATAAAAAATGAAAAAGGGCAGAAGATGATTTTGCTCCGGGGTAATGATAATTTGTAAATAAGGAAAGGAGTTTTTTTTTTTTTTTTAAAGAACTAACTATAAAAGGAAAATATCAATGCTGTAATTGCATTATATTTAAAATATATGTGTTTATCTAGTAGCATAAAGAAGTGTTTAAAAGGAAGCCACTGTGGGAAAAAGTTGTGTGTTAACATACAGAAGTGTCCTAGATGCTTGTAGTCACAGCTTGTGATGAGAAGGACCATTAGAATGTCTATAATCAAGTCTGACTATATCAGACTTTATTTGTGGGAATGGAAATGGCTACAATTCCTGGACAATTTTCTGTGTGGTAAGATTTAAGGTGCATATCTAGTGACCTGTCAGTATCACTCCGAGAATATCTCTGATGCGTATGTGTCAAAAGGTACATAAAACAGTGCTTATAGAGGTATTACTAGTAATTGTTAAATGAGACGTGCTCTTCAAATGCCAACTACAAGAGGAGTAAATCAGCCATGACATCTTCACTCAGTGGAATGCTATAGAGCAAAGAAAATCGACTACAGCCACGCTTCTATCAATACATGTAATACTGAGCCAGAGAAGACGAGCACAACCAGTGCACTATCATTCTGGTTATGCGGATTTTAATGTAGGCAACAGTAAGTTATATTATAAATGGAGACATATGTATGAAATCTACAAAGCAAACCATAGCAATAACTATGGCAAAAGTCAAGATAAACTTCACCTTCTGTAGAGCTTACGTACCTGGAAGGCTAGAGCCAAATCTTTTCCTCTTTATCTCCAGTGTCTGGCACAAGCCAGACACATAGATAGCCTTTGTCTAAGTTAGGGTTTTCACTGCTGTGAAGAGACACCATGACAAAGGCAAAGCATTTCAATGGGGCTGGCTTACAGTTCAGAGGTTCAGTCTATTAACATAATGGTGGGAAGCATGGCAGGATGCAGGCAGACATGATGCTGGAGAGGTAGCTGAGAGTTCTATGTCTGGATCCATAGGCAAGAGAAAGAGACAATGTGCCACTAGGTCTGGCTTGAACTTATGAAACCTCAAAGCCCACCCCCAGTGACACATGCCCTCCAACAAAGCCACACCTACTCCAACATGGCTAACTGTCCTCATAGTGCCTGTCACTCCCTACCACCACAGCATTCGAGAGACTTTATTGCTGTTTTCTTAGTGAAAGCTTAATGACTGGCTGTTCTCAAAGCCATATTTCCATTCCTGAATACAGGTTTCAGACAGGACAGTCATAAACTCCCCCAGCTTGTGAACTCTGTCATTTGTGCCGTGGAGAGCACTTACTCTTAGGCACACTCTTGTAGAAAATACCATATTTTCATTAATAACCTTTCTTTAAAACACAGCATTCAAGTGTCTTTCCCACTGGGTTCCCACTCTGCTCGTCACTTTCCCACATCTAACAGATTCCGCTCCTGTGTGTCCACAGCTGTGACCTGTCATTGTCCCCCAGTTTTGGAAGAGACTTCCAACCTAGACAGTCCTCCCCAAAGCATGGACAACCTCCAGATGATATTTTAGAGGCCACCGTGGCAGAGCATAGGTGGGGACGCAAGAGAGATAGTGACAGAAGAGACATGAAAGAATAAGGTTTGTTGCTCCAGATGCCACGTCTCTTGTAAAAATGCATTGCTTTGTTAACAAGGATCTTCAGTCTGTTAGCTAAGCAGTTACAGAGGACATCAGTGTGACATGGCTTACCTCTTTGGAAAGGAAGGAAAGATCAGCCAAAGATGCCAACTCTCCTCACCTTTATTTACTATGACATGATGCTTAACTACTTCTGGAACACAACATACCTACTGTCATTCTTTCTCTCCCTCCCCTCCCCTCCCCCTCTCCCTTTCTCTGTCTCTCTCTGTGTCTCTCTTCCTCTCTCTCTCCCTGCCTACTAGTCTGTATATAGCAGAGATTGGGAAATTGTGGTGAGTCTCCATAATGACATTGGATACCAAGCATCCTGGAGATAGGAAAGGACATTATTATCCATGGAAACTGACCAACCGTCATTTGTCAAGATACCATATCTTGGAAGGAGAAATGAGACTAAAGAGGGGTGACCCCCACCTCTCCCTATTGAGGACTGTAAGTGGAGATGTCCTCTGGCTGGAGCAATGCAGCCCACGTGTCCCTGATGTATAGGGCTGTCCACTAATTTGTGTTCATTTTCCCAGAGTTATCCAGGAGTTTGAAGTAAAGTCTTTGTAAAATATTCCTGGATGGTGACAGCTGCTACCCATAGGGATATTAGCCAAGAGCTTTAAACCATGATGATTTAGGAGAAGGCCATCATCTAATGTCACTGTGGTGCCGACTGTGATGACCTGTCAAGGGTTGCCAAGAGCATACTACACAGAGAAGACAAAAAAATAAAGGCTACCAAACCCAGCCATCCCCCCAATCACCCAAATACCTCCTTGCACATCTAGCCCCACTGGCCAGGGTATGTGGTTCCCCAAGGTACTGATGAAACCACTACCCAAGGAAACAGGATGATGGGTGGGGATGTCTCTGTGTCTCCCTATGAATCCATATTTTTCTAGGACTCAGTAGAAAGAGACACCGAGGAAGTTGCACAGTGAATGATCATAAACATGACAGATGGGCAGATCAAAACCTCTCTTCCAAATATATCTTGAAGGGTATTCGAGACAACTGTGGGGTAGCTCTGCTGGGCGCAGATGTGGAGACACTGGTAAAAATCTGCCCAAAACTCAGTCTCTCAGAGGCCTCATTTGTCACTCCAGGGTCAGGGAGCAAGTGTGGGCATGTGCCTGATTTAGTCTCTGCTTGTCACTTGCCCAATTCTAACAGATCCTGCTCTTGTGTTTCCACAGCTGTGATCCCTTGTTGTCCCCCCAATTCTGGAAAAGACTTCCAACCTTGACAGGCCTCCCCAAAGCACAGACAGCCAGATGAGATTTTAGAGGCAACAGCTTCCCATCCATTTAGAGACCCCAGAACCTCTTCTTTGGTAGCTCAGGCTAACTCAGAGAGTGTTTCACATCCTAGTTCATTATTCCAGTATTGAGGGGCTGACACTCTGACTCTATATGTAAGCAGGGTGTGGGAAGTAGACACAGCTTTGCCTCACAGTTTTAATTTAGTAGAATAGCCATCATCCAGAGTCCTTGAGAAGCAGCTCTTACAATACCACCAAGAGCAGTCTGACTCCATGCCCTAGTGTATACTGCCATGACAGCAAAACCCAGGTCTGCCACATATGGCATCTCAGCTACACATCCTACATCTTCTCCTGCCAGGTTAGCTTTCAACCCGGCAAAGAGCCCAACACTCTGACTCCAACATGGCCTTACTCCTGAGAGTGCAGTCTCCATGTTCCTGTCATTGTGGCACAAAGCAGGAGTTTGGGGGAAGCGATCTTACAAATCTGGAAATGTATAAAGCACTGTGCCTGTTTGAAGCTTGCAGTTCTGCCTAAACTCTGGCCTTATTTCCTGGGAGAGTACTTGCACAGGCAAGATGGGTGTGGCTGCCAAGGGAAGTGGGAACATGGTGAATGGAAAGCACCAACCAGGTGACCAGATGAGCAGATTTAGTCTGCACCAACACTCCACTCTTCAGATCACTTTTACCTCCGTTAGACTGAGATGCCCCAGCCAAAAGGAGAACTTGGGATCCATTATCTGCCCGAAGACTAAAGCCGGCCATGTGCTCTCATGACTGAGCAACGGATTGAGAAAAAGTACAGAATTTTTACTTCTGATAAACAGAAAATGGAAATGCCATGAAGGGGCATGGAAATGGCTTTCTGCAAAGAAAATAAATTTGGAAGTTCTGACCAGTGGAACATGACCAAATACCTATCATGGAACAGAGCACAGAGCTCCATCCTGTAAAACCTGACAACTCAGAGGGAAAAAAGAATATGGGAACTATGACGAAGATGCAGTCTGTAGGCTGGACAGGAAACTCAGAATTAAACAAGCTAGGTGCTTGCCATACTTGAGGAAGTATCTTATTTGGCCACTTGCACACTAGCACTTGGTGGCAGGAAGTCTGAAATCTATTCTGCGCTTCTGTCCTTCTAGCATGCTGTGATTTGCAAGCTGGTGGACACTGACATTTGTCCAGTGCCCATGGTCTGGCCTGGCAGAGTTCTTTGTGCCTTGCCTGCCTGGCCAAGTCCATCCGGAAGCCCTTTGCCAAGCTTCCTGTTCACCACCCTCCCAACTGTGGAACTGTGGCCTGGCCTTGTATTCAGGGCCATCCCTGTGCCATTTGGCAGCTTGAAAACACATTTAAGAACACAGATCAGCATTGTGGGCAGCTGGCCTCTTCATCTACCTAACAAAGAAAAGACAGCAGGTCCCTCCAGAAGGGGGTAAGATGACATATGTAGGAAGTCGTTCCTCCTCTTAGATCTTGGATGTCTCCTGCTTTTCAAAGGAAATTCGAAATTAACGAGAAGTTATTACAACATATTACAAGAGTTTTCTATAAGAACCAATAGGCAAGTGATTGTCCATTGGTAGTTCAATCTTACAAGCTGATATGCACAAAAGCACACCCCCCCCCCATAGACAGACAGACACTACACAAACACACACTTTTTTCTAGGATATACAAGTGTTATAAAAACTGGTTTGGTTAACAGAACCACCATACTCGAAGTGCTTTTGGTAGAAACAACAATGCTGCCATTGTGATCATTTACTTTTGTAAGTTAATGCTTGGGATGGGTGAAGAGCTTACTCCAACTGGGCTCTGGGAGGCAGAGACTGAGTATGGCTTATACAGAATCCCTCGGAAATGGCTGGTGTGTCCCGCAGGAGGCTGGCAGCAGATCACGGGTCCCCAGCTTTAGGATGTCTTTCAGCCACAGGCAGCAAGTAGTTTTGGAGATCCTTGCTAGGACCCATGCTTGAGTTATGCAAAGTCACCACCACTTCCCACACCCTGGGTCAGCCGACAACTGCTGGCTCTGGAAGAGAAGAGGAAGAGTTTGCTGTGGACAAGGACTCACCACAGGGTTGAGTTTTGGAGGTTTCATCCCCTAGGCTTTGAGCACTATTTACCATTCATGCAGCATGTAAGAGAAAACACACCATAGGTGCTTCAGGGGTGGCATGCTGTAGGTGCTGCCACCAGGTATGAAATGGACTCTCATGAACGAGCACTCAGCAGCCAGGACCAGCTGAAGGATACCTGAGATGGCCCAGTCATAGGGGAAATTCACAAGGCCCCATACTTTCTGGAGGGTATATAAGCAGTTAACCATCGCTAGGTGCATGGATAATCTCTTGTGTACTGTATGGAAGCATCACCTGTCAAACAAAAGCTGATGGCCAGTAAGCTAAGGCAGGAGTAGAATGTGGGACATCCAGCAAAAAGAAAGAGCAGAACGTTGGGGAGACAGGCAAGAGGTGGGGGATTTCCCACCCAGACTCAGAGGAAGTCACACATATAAAACTGAGGAGAAGCCAGGAGGTGGTGGCGCACGCCTTTAATCCCAGCACTTGGGAGGCAGAGGAAGGCAAATTTCTGAGTTTGAGGCCAGCCTGGTCTACAAAGTGAGTTCCAGGACAGCCAGGGCTATGCAGAGAAATTCTGTCTCAAAAAAAAACCAAAAAAAAAAAAAAAAAGAGGAGAGGTAACTAGCCATGTGGCCGACATAGAATAGTATAAATAGTCCATTGTGTAAATGTACCATATTTTCTGTATCCATTCTTCTGTTGAGGGACATCTGGGTTCTTTCCAGCTTCTGACTATTATAAACAAGGCTGCTATGAACATAGTGGAGCATGTGTCCTTATTACATGTTGGAGCATCTTCTAGGTATATGCCCAGGATTGGTAATGCTGGATCATCCAG
Organism: Mus musculus; assembly: GCF_000001635.26. Lineage (NCBI taxonomy): Eukaryota > Metazoa > Chordata > Mammalia > Rodentia > Muridae > Mus > Mus musculus. Next base: position 98,059,188 of record NC_000075.6, read on the forward strand.
TAGAACTATGTCCAATTTTCTGAGGAACCACCAAACTTATTTCCAGAGTAGTTGTACCAGCTTGCAGTCCCACCAGCAATGGAGGAGTGTTCCTCTTTCTCCACATCCACGCCAGCATCTGCTGTAACCTGAGTTTTTGATCTTAGCCATTCTGACTGGTGTGCGGTGGAATCTCATGGTTGTTTTGATTTGCATTTCCCTGATGATTAAGGATGTTGAACATTTTTTTAGGTGCTTAGCCATTTGGTATTCCTCAGTTGAGAATTCTTTGTTTAGCTCTATACCCCATTTTTAATAGGGTTCTTTGGTTTTCTGGAGTCCAACTTCTTGAGTTCTTTATATATATTGGATATTAGCTATCAGATTTAGGATTGGCAAAGATCCTTTCCCAATCTGCTGGTGGCCTTTTTGTCTTATTGACAGTGTCCTTTGCCTTACAGAAGCTTTGGAATTTTATGAGGTCCCATTTGTTGATTCTGGATCTTACAGCACAAGCCATTGCTGTTCTATTCAGGAATCTTTCCCCTGTGCCCATACCTGTGAGTCTCTAAAACAATGAATTTATGAAATTCTTAGACAAATGGATGGATCTGGAGGATATCATCTTGAGTGAGGTAACCCAATCACAAAAGAACACACATGATATGCACTCACTGATAAGTGGGTATTAGCCCAGAAGCTCAGAATCCTTCTTAGAAGGAGTAACAAAATACCCATGGAAGGAGTTACAGAGACAAAGTTTGAAGCAGAGACTGAAGGCACGACCATTGAGAGACTGCCCCACTTGGGGATCCATCTCATAAACAACCACCAAATCCAGACACTATGACAGATGCCAACAAGTGCTTGCTGACAGGAGCCTGATATAGTCTCCTGAGGGGCTCTGCCAGTGCCTGGAAAATACAGAAGTGGATGCTCACAATCATCCATTGGTCAGAGAACAAGGTCCCCAATGAAGGAGCTAGAGAAAGTACCCAAGGAGCTGAAGGGGTCTGAAGAAAACCCCATAGGAGGAACATCAATTTGAACTAACCAGTACTCCCAGAGATCCTTGGAACTAAACCACCAATCAAAGAAAACATATGGTGAAACTTGTGGATCTAGCTGTATATGTAGCAGAGGATGGCGGAGTTGGTCATCAGTGGGAGGAGAGGTCCTAGGTCCTGTGAAGGTTCTATGTCCCAGTATAGGGGAATGCCAGGTCCAGGAATTGGAGTGGGTGGGTTGGGGAGTAGGAGGACGGGGGAGGGGATAGGGGATTTTCGGAGGGGAAACTAGGAAAGGGGATAACATTTTAAATGTAAATAAAGAAAATATCTAATAAAAATATTTCAAAAAGAATAGTATAAATGGTTAATATAAGTTATAAGCAAACAAGTGCATCTGAAAACAAGCCTAGCTTATGGTCTAGGCATTTGTTAATAAAATTAGCCTCTGAGTTGTTATTTGGGAACTGGGAAACAGATGGAAAACCCTGTGGTTACAGTTAGGAGAGAGACATTTTCTTCAACAGTGTAGTTCTCATAAATTGCCAATACTTTTGTAGGATATCCTTCACCTATACTCAGGTATGCAAGCCTAATGAAACTCATTGTCCCATCAAGTTACACTTGAGCAGAATTGTTTCTCGACTCTGTCGTTGATACCCAATATGGGATGATTAGACCTTTGTGAATCTACCAAGTAAACCTGACATAGCAAGCTCCAGTGAAACAGAGGTGAGGGAGGGCAGTTCAAATGCCCAGAGGCAGATGGAAGAGGAAAACTGAGACGTGGTTTTCCATCATGAAACTGAATGGCCTGGATGGACAGCAGGCTTATAATCTGGGAAGAAAGAGTTAAAACAACAATAGCTAAGCAGAAGGAGCCTTGGAACCCCAGAATTCATCATCATTCATTTCCAGCAGCAATTGCTCCACGGAGATAGAGGCCCCGAAGTTGCAGCCCCCTTTGCTGTCACAATGGGCAAATTCATTTGCGATCTAGAGTTGAGGCTCCAGAGTGGATATGCTTAGGATTGAATCCCGACTCTTAACACACAATAAGCCCCAGTACTTCCTCGGCTACAAAGGAGGATGCTTGTAATAACACGTCTCCACCGGGGATGTGTGCAGAGCCAAAGGAGATCATCCAAGCCCAGCTGGGTCTATAAGAAGCCCTTGGCACACATTACTATCAATTCACTCATTTCTTCAACAAATCCACTTTGTGTGCTTATTAAGTCTGAGCTAACCCCGGTGATCTGTGCTGCACAGAAGTAAACCCGAGGGAATCTTTGCCTGTAGGAGCAGAAACCCAGAGGGAAAAAGGAGTGACAAATGGCAGGTCTAACACAGGAGGAGGTACTATGAGAGGAAGCCAGGAGCTGCTTGCTAGACCAGTGTTAGTTAGACAAAGCTTTGGGATTGTTTGATTCCCAATTTCCCTTTAAAAGGCGGCAGGGGGTGGGGGGAGTTGTAGGTAGGAGGAGATGGGAGGTGGGTCAGGGTAGAAACTAACTTGGTAAAGACCAAGATGATAGACAGAAGAAAAGCTCAGAAAGAGCCAACACAAGGCAATACTGTAAATGTGCTAATACACAAGGTGATTTGGAAAGGAAGTCCTCTGAGCTCAGGGTTGCTGGCATTGCACTGGGACAGGTGGCAAGGGCTATAGTCACAGAGTCGGGCAGAGCCTGGAGCGTCACAGATAGTACCACAAGGCTTGGTCTCTCTTTGGGAGTAATGAAGGTTCTGGATGCACACAGACAGGACCTGTATTTTAGATAAGATGCTGAGGTACCCTGGGAGGTAGGAAGGCAAAATATCTAGGAATTTCTGGCAGGAGCCCATGCCAGAGATAAGAGAGGATTCCTGACGGCAGTGAAGTACAGAAGTAATTAGGAGACAAACTTGACAGGACTCACAGGCTAGTTGTGTATCAACAACGGAGGGAGAAACCTAGGCCTCTAGCTTGGGATGCTGAATAAAGTGGTCCTGGTCTTTGAAGCAGGTCAAACAGGGAGAAACCAGGCTTGCCTGGGGAAAACAAAAAAACAAAAAACAAACCCAAGGACAGGATTTTAGAGAGAAGAGGGAGGTGAACTTGGTAACAAGGCTGAAGAGGCAGGCTGGGCAGATAGCTCTCAAGCACAAAGGGCTGAAGCTGGCTCCTCTCTGAATCACCCTCTACCATCTTGCCCAGGTCCCAGATGTGGCTGCCTGCCTGACTTCCCAGTCCTTGCAGATGTTCCTGGTACCATGACAACAGCATCTTCTCTAGCCCTCTTACCTCTCTCATCTGCTTTCAAATGCGTTTTGTTCCTCACTGCTCCTGCAGTCTGACCTTTCTAAGATGCTACATAAACTGGGTTACTTCCATGCTTAATAAACTTCAATGGCTCCCTATTGCCTTCAGGATTCAAGTAAATCTTTTCAGTGTGGTGGTTTAATAACTTTCTACTCACATAGTCACTACATTTTTTTTTCCCAAAGAACTGAACAGAAAAGGGAAGAAGAGCAGCCAGCTACCTGCTATTTGGAAATGGGCAGAGGCAGCCTCAGAATTCCCCCCAACATCTTCTATTCCTCCATGTCTGCTGTCTTGGGTGACAACTCAGGCCCATATATTGCCAGGCAGCAGAGAACCTTAGAATTCAGAAACAGGAAGGTTTACAGACGCCTGACACTGTGTGATTTCTTGTCTTGGGAAGATCTTCAGGGTATGACTCTGTTTCGTTCTTTAATTTTCTTACTATCATACCTACTGGCATTCCTCAGATAGGTACTTAGGAACTACTGGCTTCTGATGCGATCTTCTCTCAATTTACAAAGTCTTCCCTCATCCCTGTAGTCCTCCAATTCTGGTTTCCTTTCAGTTCTGGAAAGTTATTATTTGTTTTTTTAGGCTTCGGCTTAAAATGTTCTTCATCATTTTCTAGAGACCTTCTACAATGTGTCTAGATGAGCTGGCCATGGGTCTTCTGCATTCTCCCTCCTGGGCTCTCTTTCCTCTGTCACCTGTCGTCTCCCCTCTTTCACTCTTCTCCTCTAATCAACAAGTTCTCTAGGGCCAAGGCTGGACTTCATTCATGCTTAGATCACTGCTAGTATCAGCATAACACAGGAGTAGGTGGTGGATAAACTGCTCCATACGGGATATACTGCTGTCCATGAAATCCCATGACTGATCTTGGCTCTCTGATCATGCATATGATGGACCCCATAACTGCTTAACTCTTTCCTCCTCCAAAGAGTTAATAATCCTCACAGTAGCATGGGTCTTGTGAGCAGGGAGATTCACTAACATATCAAGGAGGAGTCATTGTAGGAAAGTTGTTTGCCATAGTGTGTCAGGAATGTGATTATAAACTGGAGCAAGTGGATTTGGGGGAGTAACACTATTTAATTGTTGCATCTTGCTGTCTCCATTATTCTAAGTAGCCAGGGGTGGAGGTGGAAAATGAATATAAAACACTTAAGTCATTCCCCAAAGGAAAATATCTTAATAATTTTCACTGGAGATAGTGTCTAAACACTGAATATAAAAGAAGGTAAATCAATTGTGTGGCTATTTTTGACTGAGTGAAATGGTCTCAGAATCTCTCAGCTGAAGAGCTCTTATAACCCAATAGGTGATACCCTGGCCCCACACAGCCCAATAAACCAGAGAGTCCTTCCTGATATTTTAGAATTAGAAGGATCCTGTAGGCCGTATAATCTACAGCTTCATTTCTAATATCAAAGAGTGAATATTTTTAACACATAAGTGTATGCCTGCTATAGATATATCCAATGAAGTGTAGGTCCAGGGAGTAAGAAACTGGAAAACACTGTAAGGCCAAGGGATTGAAAATACTGCCCCCAGGGATATCAAACATGAAGTCTCCCACCAAGCTCAGAGTCTATATTAGAAGCAGATCTTTTAAGTAGAAGACCACTCCCAATCAGGCAGACTTAGCCAGTTAGAAAAGGAAGTGTGTGAACACCCAGAGAAGGAGGGTAGCCTGGTCTCCTGGGAGAAAAGGAACTGCACTTGCCAAAGTGTTAAGAGAACAGAACAAATGGCAACCTTTGGAAACAGCAAATGATCCCAAAAAGCTCTGTGATGGATTTGAGCAGAGGATGGGGCAGGAGAAGCAGAGGCCAAATGTATTATATAGCAGTGATGCTGAGAAGTTTAGATCTTTTCCTGCAGTCCATGGGGAGAAATTGAAGAAAAACGATATGGTTAGAAAAATGCATCCATCGCCAGCTGCAGGATGGAAGACCAGACCTGGAAGCCAGTGGGAAGCTACAGGCAAGCAAGAGATGAGCTATAGAGGGGACAAAGGTATGGGAAACCAAATGACACAGAAAGACTTGAGAATGGCAGAATGTCACGCCCTGCCCCCGCTGCAATGTGCAAAGAGGTACCATGTTGGTAGTGCTGTTCTTACATCAGTTGGGGCAGAGCAGATGGAGGTTCTTTGTTCATTCTAGTTTGAAGCCACGTTCTTGGTGGCCAAAGCTATCTTATGCCTAGAACTCATAAAAACCAAATCAAACCCAGGGAGTGCAATGCACGAGGAGGAAGACATTTGTAGAGGCAGAGATTTGTAGACTGCCATGCCACCCACAGACCTACCCTCCAGTGCACAGCACAGGTAGGTCACGGATACCCACTCACCTCCATGCCACATAGCACAGATAAGGATGACACCCAGAAGCCCACCATCCATGTGGACTTCTGCCTACAGCAAGAGCCATCACAGTTTGCTAGTATATGATGGTCAGATGGGAAACAAAGAGGAATGAAGCGGCGTGATCATTATGAAGAAAAGTGGGACTGGAGACTTGATGACAGAGAAAGTTAGCCTGTTATGAGCGCCCAGCCCCACCATATGAGGTCATGATGAGGTCCCAGCTCTTGCTGCTGCTGCAGGCCATGTCTGAGTCAATGACTTGTGCAGCAGCAGGGGTCGGTATCAATGTCTGTGTGTCAAAGCAGAGAGTATAGAGATGTCCCTGGTCAGGGCAGTTTCTGGGAACATGTAGATGTCCAGGAGATGTGCATACTGGCCCTGCCCTTCCCTAAATGCAGTAATCTGGAGAGTTGGCCCCATCTCTCATCAGTGAGAGAGCAGGCTCTGCACCTCACCTGGGCAATGCTGTGGAGTTGTACCTGGTGGCAAAGGCATGGGTGACCAGTCCCAAGGATGTAAGAGTGGGAGAGCTGGGTCAGCCTTTCACATGCTGCGGCACTTAGGAGAGTGGGGCCAGTTCCTTGACTGGCTCTAGAGGTATGAGTGTAAGTGAACAGGTCCCAAGGGCATGAGAGCAGGAGACCTGACTGCCTCCTGCTGATGGCGGCACAGGGTAGCTTAGCAGGAGGAGTGCTGGATAGCTGGAGATGGGGAGATGAGCTGAACTGGGATACATGATGTAAAACTCATAAGAAATCAATAAACACACATTTTTAAAAACAAAATGCTGGAGGTTAGCCCTGGGTATGAATTAGTTGTTAAGAACATACAGGAGACATGGGGTGATGTAATGTTCTGGCTTGGGTGACTATGAAACTGGGTGACACCATTCACAAAGTGGAAAACACCCAAGTCCTATGTGAGATAAAGACAAGGGGAGACTTGTCATTTAATTAGCACTTACTATGTTCCAGGCATTAGCATCCGTGCTTCATGTTTCTCCCTCACTCAACCACTACTTCAACACTATTTGTTAGAAATATTATACTCAATCTACAAATAAGGTATTGTCCAAATATATGCATGTTTAGGTGGCTGAGCCTAACTCAGACACGGGGCTGGATAGAAACCAATAAACACAATTGAGTTTGTGATGGTAAATTAGACATAGAAATTAATTGGATCGTAGCCAAAATCTAGATCTCGAAAGAGAAATTTGTCCCGCTATCCCAGAGGTCTAAGGAAGAAAAGGGCTCAAGGAAAAGGCAGTGGGTGATATCAACACAAATTCAGCTAAGGGATTAAGGCAAGCTCTGAGATGGGTGCTAGTTGGGAGCTTACATGTTATTGACCTCAATCATAGGGACTCAGTAAAGTGAACACAGAGATTGTTTGGGGTGAGCTCTAAAAATTGGAGGTGAAGGCAGTGAACATAAGCTTTTCCCAAAAGCCATATGCTAAAGAGGAGTGAACACACAGGACTGTGAAGAGAAGCATGGGTCAAGGACAGGACCAATTTTAAAGGTCTAGACTCAACACCAAGAATGTTGATGCTATAAGAAAGCAAGACTGGTTCTTAAGGAGAGTGTTTGGACCCTGAGAGACACAAGCATAGGTGCACAAGTCTGTGCAGTCAGAACATTTGGGTCCAAACGTAGATAAGATGATAGAGGTACTGGAGGGAAATTGAGGCAAGTTTCTCAGGGAAAGCAGCTAAATTACAGATTTAGAGCAAAGAGATACTGGAATGCTGAGGAAAGCTGAAAGATGAGAACCTGTTGTCCAGGTCTGGACCTCACTTGAGATCTGTGGTGATAAAATTTAAATAAGAACTAGTGTTGTTCTCCAACCTTGGTTAGCCCCTTAGATGCTGGAATACCGCGGGTGGACAGGGAGCTTTAACTAACAGGAAATATCGAGGTTTATCCAGGGAAGCACCATGAAGGGGAAGGGAAGCAAGGATAAATACAAGAAAGACAGAAACTAGAACGTTTGCTATAAGTAGGGGTAGTGGAGGCAGGTTAGAAGTGGCAGATTCAGAGCTGGAAAGCCCGTGAGTCCAAGATGACTGTCCGTAAGGTAGCAAAAGAAGCAATGTAGAATTGTCCAGTCTGAGATTGCTGCCCTAAAAATTAAGACTCTGGGGTTGCAGGGATTGACTGATGGCAAAGTTGTGGCCATTCCAGTAGGCAGTGATGACTAAGGTGGAGATGGGAAAGGTGTCGGTATAGAGGAGAGGTCAGTCATGAAGGGAGATGAGTCATATCCAAAGTGCTGATGTTAGTAAGAAATGATGGCAAATGCAGTGATCCAAGAACTCAAATATTTGATGACTAATAGCTGGAAAAGAGAGACTACTGGTCAGCATATAATCTCAACAACCAGGATCAAGGGCATGTTATCCCACAACTTGCAATTTGACAGAGTGGTATAGAGACTAACAAGGAAGAAGAGAGGGTCATCAGGAAATAGCAGCATGACACGAGGAAGGTGCCTACCTCAACTGTAGACTCTGAGGGGGAGAGGCAGCATTCACATGACAGGGCTGCTGGGGCATCCTCAAAAGCAAGAGGTTGGAGGAGTCATTCAACTGCATTTCAGAAGGCTCGGGAGAGCTAGGCAGGGGCTTGGTGAGTGGACAGCTGTACAGAGTTGTGGGGACAGACCTTTGGACAAAGATCACAGTCTGGTGAAGCCTGGTAAGCCTGACTATGGTATCCTCAGACATCTGTGGGGGTGTCCTGAGTTTAGTATGCCTGAAGGGCATCCAGGACATTGGTGTCTAGAGCAAGGAAGGGGCTACAAAGCTAGGACAGAAGACAGGGTCAAGCTGAAGAAGAAGAGCTGAAGCCAGGAAGCCTACCCATGGCAGTCACAGCTGATACATGAGCCCACCCAACGGTAGGTACCATGTAAGAAGAAAAAAGTGTGTCATGCAGAAAGAAGCCCCGCCCAGTCACATCAACACCATGAGGTGAGAGATATGAGAAGAGCTAAACAGGCAGGAAGAGTATCCAGAGGAGATGAGAGTCAAAAGCACCGGACTGTGCTGAGGACGAGGTCCTTGGCAAAGGCTGCAGAGAGGTCGCTTAAGGTAAGCACTGAAAATTTTCCATTAGATTTAGCATACTGAGCCACTGGTGCTCTTGATACTGCAGATCCGTGCAGGAGGCCAGGCTGTTAAAGGCTAGAGAAGGAGGGAGAAGGGGGAAGAGAGACAACTTCATAGATCCTCCTAGCTAGAGAATCCTGAGAAGCCTGTATGACAATTCCAGACCTCTGTCAGCCAAGCCAGAAATAGGAATATTGATATGAGTTCATTGGATTGTTGTGTTTAAGTAAAATTATGTAAAGACACAGCATGTTGTAAATAGAAGGCCTGCCACAAATAATCATGCTAAACATGGCACAGGTGATTGCTACTGCTTGCCTATGAAGAACTTAAAAAATGAGATTGTGATAGGAATGGGCTGTAGAGTAGGTAGATTGATTTGTGTGTGTGCATATGGGTTTCACACAGAATAGATTCACTGGAATGGCTGCAGCCTTAGAGATGGAAAAAATAGTTGTAAGAAGTGAAGACTACTACCCCTTGTTGAAATGAACCTTTGACCCTGGATGTATCCACTCATAAGGAATAGAGCTGACTTGAAAAAAATCCTCAAATGCATTTGGAAAAAGTCACAAGGGTTCCCAGAAAGTGTGGCTGTTCAAAACCCTGAAGCACTGCCATCCACAGCTTCAATAGGCCTTATCGCTCCAGCTGTAATATGCTTTCTGGAAGGAAATGCTGTTGATTATACAGCCAGGCTATGATTTTCTGATTTGTGCAACAATATCTCGCTGGAAGGAAGATAGATTGGCATGCATTGAATTCCTAATCCAATGCCTAATTCTGTCTCAGGTACAGTAAATCTTGATGTGTTACCTGAAGGAAAGCTTCGATTTCTGGAAAATGAATATTATAGAGTTTTCTATGACCCAAAGAGACTTTTACAGCAGGCACGGGCTGTGCTCTGTGGATTTTTGCTAGCTGCATTAAGTTGCTGTGGCTGGAAAATAGCACACGTGCAACCTGATTGACCATTACCTGTGCCCAGGGGCTTCTCCGCTTCAGCAAACTCAAAGCCCGACAGTCAGAATTAGCAACTACTCCTCAAAGATAAAGAGCAGAAACACTAAGTATGAATGAGCTTCTTGAGTATTTTCAGGTTTACTAGCCTAGGAAGAGAAGAGAAGGCGGAGCGAGTAAGGAGAAGCTGCAGAAGGGTCAGCAGGAAACAGATTCGTAGAAATCCTTCAATCTTGACTCAGTTTACCACCCACTGGCTGCTCTTTCTGCTTTTGCTGAGCTCAGTGGACAAGAGGAATAGGACAAAAATGAGTCAGAGGAAAGCATTCTCTGTTCTTTTGTCCTGGCTCCTGGAGGCTCTGTGTTCATTCCTCACTGGTATGTAACTACTGATGTGTGATGGAGAGTGGCTCTAGACCAGTGGTTTTCAACCTTCCTAAGGCTGAGACCCTTTAATTGCATTCTTCATGTTGTGTTGTCCCCAGTCATAAAATTATCTCATTGCTACTTCATAACTGTGATCTTGCTACTGCTATGAATTATAATGTAAATATCTGATATGAACAATTTTAGATATGAGACCACAAAGGGGTCACAACCTATAAGTTGAAAACCACTGCTCTAGATTCTCTCCACAGGAACGGGGTGGTGACTTCAGTATGGATCTGTGGTTCTCTATTTCCAAAGACTCAAGGAAAAGCCAGTTGTTTCTGTCAACAGTTGGGGAAAGGCTCAATAAAATAAGTGAAGCCTTAGTCACTGGTGTGTGCATGCCAGCGATAAGGACCTAGAAAGATGCTTTGGGACATAGTGATGGGATGGTTTTGAGACTGGATTCTGCTTATTCCCCACAGTTCACTGTGCTCCGTATCCTAGCCTTTGCCTACTCCTCAAAGAAGTCCCTGGAGACAACAAAATTGAATTAGTATAAAGAGATACAAGATGTTAAATTACTTTCCTACCAGAAGTGACATGTTGAGAGTTTGTTTGTTTTTTTAATGGCATTAGTAGATGTCTGAGCAAGTGGTGGACTTTGAACAAGAGGATAGGGAATGACCTGATATGGACTGATGAAGGTTAGACATAGAATGGTAGGAAACCTAGGGCCATGTTCTGGAGAGGACTAAGTGCCAGACACACAGCTTTATATGCATTATAGTATGCAGTGGAAATCACTGATTGCTCTGGAACCAAAGAGGATTGACAAAAGAAAAAAAACTGTTACAAGACAAGCTTGCATTGGTTTGTGATACAAATGATAATGTTCTTTAATGTCTATTGTTTGAATAGTGAGCATTGTTAGGGCTAATCATTGTTTCTTAGAGAATGTTATTAATATGTGTGCATCTATTTCATAGATAATATAAACAAGGTCGTCTGGGTATATTTTCCATTGCAAATAGCCCATTTAGCTGAGAAATCATAATTGAGTCCCTGCTGAATCTATCACAATGCTCTGGGTTCTGTGAAGCTGCCATACACAGCATCCAATTTCTGCCTCCAGCTGAAAACTTCTGGATGCAGAAAGATGAGGTAAGTATAATTCAGTATCACAGACATCGATTTACTCAAGACTCTTATCGTCTGAAGTAGCAAAAACCAATTCAAGTTACCTAAGACGAGCTATGAATGTAAGCCACAGAAGCATTCACTAATGTTATGGTCCTGACTCCAGGGGACACTAAATGGCTGGGACCAGCTGATCTCTCCAAGGGTGAGACTTGGTGATGCCATAATCTACTTGCTTCTGTGGGCCAATGTTTTCTACTACATATATCACATGGACTCCTCAATGCTTTGGCCCCTTGAAATCAATGCCACCCATCCCACAGCAGAGTTCCCAAGATAGAAATTGGACAGCTACTTATCTTCACCTCGTCAGTGTAGGAAAGGCAGTGGAGATGGTTCGGGTGGGATAAACAGAGCTGAGCTCTGCTGGTGTGTATGGAAGGGTAGTCACTCCAAACAGGGAGCACGTGTGAACTAATCTACCATCTTTGCCAACATGGTCTCAGAAGCTTCAAGGACCCTATAGTTTAGAAATCAAAAGTCATTTAAAGTTGATGAATTCCTGGAAGCCTTCCTGAAGAAACAGGCTTTAGGAGGTAGCATGCAAGGTAACAGAGTTAAGAACCTGAAACACATGGGGGTGTCCCTTAAGAGAAAGCTTCCTGTGGTAAAGACGTGGGAGAGAGGAGTCAAACACCACATTTAACTCTTCAGCTTTCTCTCCTCATGAAGGACTCACAGTTCACACATGGGCTGGTAATTTCTGCCATGAGATAAAAATCTAAAAGGTTAAAACAAGAAAGTGACCTCATCAGGTATCAGCTTAGACACCAGACTCTGTGTCCATCTCTAAGGACATGTGAGAGGTGTTAGACATCTGAAGGAGTCAGGGAAAGGAAACCCTAAGGCCACAGTAGTTTTTCAGAGATAGCCACATCTGGCCTACCCAGCTGGGAGCATGGTCTCAAGGGCAGAGACTGCTCCAGAGGACGAGGATTCCAACCCTGCTCTCCCTGGGAGTAGGTCCTAAGCCAACAAGCCCCTTCCCATTAGCAGACGGGAAGTTGGGGCATTATCTGTAGCATCTGCAGCTTCTCCCTCCAGAAGGGCCATGCATTCACAGGCATGAAGACACCTTGGAGGTCGCTGGGTACAGGAGCCTACAGGAGATTGTGGAGAACCTTCAAGCCACAATGAGATTCTGGACTTTATTCTCATAGCTGCCTTGGAATTAAGATTTCCGAACTCCCTCTGTTGAGTACTTTTCCAGGATACCTAAACAAGCAAGCTAGGAAGGTTCTAAGAGATAATTTAAATTTGAAGAGGATTCTCTGACAACTGTAGGAAGATGCATAGGAAATGTCAATAACATGTAGAACAATAGGAGGCTGTAACAGTGAGCCGGGTGATGGATGGACCAGAAAAGCAAAGTGGAAATGAAGAAGCTGAAATGATGTGGTGAGCAATGGTGAGCCAGATGAAATGATGTGCTATGGGAGAAGGGAGGAGGCAAAGTAGCCCTTACAATGCATGGAATGTGTAGTGGTTAAATAACAATACTTCTCATAGGCTCATATATTTGCATACTTTATATCTGTTTGGTGGAACTGTTTGAGAAGGATGAGGAGGTATGCCTTCATTTGAAGAAGTAAACCACTGGCAAGGTTCAAAAGCCCACACCATTGACTGTTAGCTTTCTCTGCCTCATGCTCGTGAGTGAGATCTAAATTCTCCACTAATGCTCCAGCACCATACATGCCTGCCTGCTGCCATGCTCCTCCCCATAATGGACATGGACTCACATTCTGAAACTGTAAACTCCCAACCAAATCTTTTCTCCTAAGTGGCCTTGGTCATGGTGTCTTATCACCACACTAGAAAGATAACTAAGCCAGAATGTAAGACTTGGGTAAAACCTGCTCTGGAAACAATACTTACCAAATTAAGGCTAATTCTGTAATTTGTGATGTCTTTGAACGTCCTAGGTTTAATTGTGTCTGTGCAAAGCTGGAGTGTAGAGATGTGTTCTGGGTTACCCAAGAATTAAAGTCAATAAGCCCATCAAGTGAGCTTAAGTAAAATGGGACACAATGTGGAGAATTTCATTAAACCCCAAAGCAGAATGAAACAAAGCATCCCCAGGAAGAAACACCTTTTGTCACGGCCTTTCTACTTCCAGGACTTTGGTGGCCTTCCACAGTCTCTCTCTCTCTCTCTCTCTCTCTCTCTCTCTTTCTCTCTCTCTCTCTCCTCTTTCTTCCCCCCCTCTCCCCTTCTCCCTCTCTCCCTCTCTCTTTCCTCTCTCAAACTACCTTAGTTTTGTGTGTATGTACCTATGTATGTAGTGCAGGAACATATATGCATAGGCACATGGACATGTATGGACATGTATGTCAATAGAGCCTAGAGTTGGACCTCTCAGGTGTGCATTCTAGTTTCATAAATGCTGACCACCTTGATCATTAGTACTGTTATTACTCATCTTTATTTTGAAGTACATTCTCTCATTGACTTGGCACTCATCCAGGATTTTAGACTGGTTATCCAATCACCTCCATCAACATTCTTGTCCCACAACCCAGTTCTCATACTACGTCTGCACATCACACATTTGGCCCTTTTTACGTGGATTCTGACCCTTGGACTCACGTCTTTCCATTTCTGCAGCAAACACTTGACTGATTGAGCTCTCCTCCCAGCCCTCAACTTTCTCATTTTACATTGTTTTAATATCACCTTGCTTTTGTGTCTAAGTGACAAAACATAGCTGCCCTATTTGACCTTCAACCTTCTAGTATTTTCCAGTCCACAGGCCTCACAGATACTGACCAGAAATGCTGAACTATAATTCTAAATCCCTTAAGAGAAAGAGAGAGAGAGAGAGAGAGAGAGAGAGAGAGAGAGAGAGAGAGAGAGAGAGATATGCCGGGCGGTGGTGGCACACGCCTTTAATCCCAGCACTTGGGAGGCAGAGGCAGGCGAATTTGTGAGTTCGAGGCCAGCCTGGTCTACAGAGTGAGTTCCAGGACAGCCAGGGGTATATAGAGAAACCCTGTCTCTGAAAACCAAAGAGAGGGAGAGAGAGGGAGGGAGAGAGAGAGAGAGAGAGAGAGAGAGAGAGAGAGAGAGAGAGAGAGAGAGACTCTGTTTGGCCCCAGTTGGTCAAGATAATCAGTTATTATGAGCTCAGTTCTACTGTGGCCAGGGATGTACAAACCAATGACAAGGAAAATGTCAGAGTTTAAATGTGATTGTAGATGGGTGGTGGCTCAGGTATAAAATCCCAGCATTATGTGGGGACAGGGGTTACTAAGATAGTCTCATTGCAGTGAGTTTGAGGCTACCCTGATCTCCACAGTGATTTAGAAGCCAGTCTAGGACACAGAGTGAGACCCTGTCAGAAAACAAACAAACAAACAAACAAACAAAACACCTCAGTGTTTATAGCTCATTGCATGATCCTGAGAGTGAGAAGAGCACTTTGAAAAAAAAAAAGAAGATAAAACACTCAATACTTGGAAATGTCATAGACATCTATAAATATCAGCAGAGTCAAGCTGTAGAATAAGAAAGCCTGACAAAGCTGATGCGCTTAAGAGCAACCTCAAAAATCATCTCCTTACACTAGCAATAATCAACTAGAAATTTAAAAAATACAATTCACAGTAGTCAAAATTTCATAAAATATGTAGGGAGTTTTAAACTTCCATGGAGACGATCTTAAAGTTCTAATAAGTATGAGTACAGATATAAATGATAGTCTGAATAAGAGATTTGTGCCACAGACCCAGATGGCACCACTAAGAACTGCACTAACAGAACACCTTTCATGTGTTTATTGGCCATTTATAGTCCATCCTTTGAGAACAGTCTGCTCATTTCATTAGCCTGTTCATTGACTAGGCTGTTTGATTTCTTGAGATTTCATTTTTTTTGCATTTTTAAATATTCTAGATATTAATCTTCTGTCAAATGTGTAATTAAGAAAGATTTTCCTCCCATTCTGTAAGCTGTCTCTTCCCTCAATTAAACACAAAAGTAGAAACAAAGTTGTCTAAGGGAACAGGAGAGATTAACAAGGGGTTGGACTGGAACATGGTTCATAAAATATGGTCCAAGTCTGTCTTATGCTTGTCTGAAAACGCCTTCAGGAAACCCAGGACCCTGTGTAATAAATGCATGCCAATAATATATAAAAATAACAACTATCTCCAAATAAGTCTATAAATTCAGTACAACTTCAAGCAATTGTCCATACAGAGCATTAAAGGAGCTTGATAAATACGTCATATAGTTTACATGGGAGCAGGAGAACAGAAAGAATTCCCTGCGAGATGCTCAAGCTTCCACACGCAGTATGTGGAATCAGCTGGGAAATTGTCCTTCCTTCCTCAGTTGACCTGCACATTCAATGCAACCCAATCCAAATTTCCAGACCTTTTCAATATGGAAATTGAAATGGTGATTCTAAATTATAAGTGGAAATGTGAAGGATCTGGAAAAGCAAAAACTGTGGAAAAATAAGAATGTGGAAGCATGCACCTGCACTATTAAAATCTACAACGATAGTAAAGTAATCGAGATGCTGTGCTTTCAAGCATATAGATTAATTGGATAGGAAATACAAACTATGTCCATTGTATATTGAAATTTTTACCGAGATCTCACACTAATTCCATAGGAAAGAAAATAGTTTTAAAAGGACATTGAAATTTCTGCAGAGGGGAAATTAACATTAAAATGTATCTCAAATGTATATAGCAAAATTCATTGAGGTTGTAAACTTAAATGTAGAAGCTAGTTTCATAAACTTCCTTAGTTGCAACAAAACACAGTTTTGTGGCCATGAGTAGGGCCCTAGTTAGGTTTAGCTGTCAGCTTGACACAGCCTCAGCAGGGGTTCTCAATCTTCCTAATGCTGCAACCCTTGAATACAGTTCTTCATGTTGTGGTGTCCCCCAACCATAAAATTATCTCATTGTTACTTCTTAACTGTAATTTGCTACTGCTATGAATCATAATGAAAATATCTTATGTACGGAATATCTGAGCTTCAAACCAGGGTTTGAGAATGATTGGGCTAGAGTAATCTGACAAGAGTCTCAGTTGAGGGATTTCCCAGATCAGCTTGGTCTGTGGCCATGTCTGTGAGGGACTGCTTTGCTTAATGGTTGATGTGGAATGGATGAACCCACTGAGGGCTGCACCCTCCCTAGGCAGGAGGACCCCTCCTCCATAAGAAAGCTAGTTGAGCGTGAGCCAGGGAGCAAAACAGAGCAGGACCTTGTTCCTTCTGGACTTCTATATTTGAGTTTCTGCTCGCACTTCTTTAAATGATGGATTGTCACCTGGAAGTTTAAGCCAAATAAATTCTTTCCTCCTCTTGTTGCTTTTGTTTGGAATGTTTTATCTCAGCAACAGAGGCCAAGTCAGAACAGGTGGGTGAGTCTCTTAATCAAAATGCAAAAGTAATTAACTATAATTTTCATTTTGAAAAACTGGTAAATTGCGCACCCACAAAGATAAAAAAATTTTTTTCTGCTAACCAAAAAGAAACGAAAAGGCAAGACAGATTGGAAAAACACTTATTATTTGTCTGGCAAAAGCTTCAGACCCTACAGATTGAAAGGGAAAAGAATACTGACTGCTCCTGTAAGTCAACCACAGAAGAAGAAGCCAAGAAAAAAAAAATCAATTAAGTATCTAAAATATATCACTCCAAAAGAAACTAGCAGATAAGGTGTTCAATATCCTTAGTCACCGGGGCAACGTAAATGAAAAGCACAGCAAGGTGCATCCCACAGCCACTAGAATGGTTCCCACCCGAAACACTAATGGTGCTCAGTGTCACAGAGAGCCACCTAACTAGGACTCCAAGACATCAAGGTAAAGGGTAACTACTGCAATGATTTTGAAATGTGTTTGCCATTTTTATGAAGTTAAATTTGAACTCATCCTAGGAAGCAGATCTCTTTCTTAGATATCTTACAAACAGAAATAAAAACCACAGAAGTCCACAGAGGACTTTTTACTAGGATACAGATAATGAGCTCTCAGTGAACATGAGAAATTATGAGTAGTTCAAATGTCCGTCAATAAGAAAATGACAAATATTTACTTTGCAAAAAGATGGATCGAATATTAATACCTGGAACAACAGGGATTGATCTTAAACTTAGAGAATAGCAACTACCTGACTCCATTTATATGAAATTCTCAACCAGGTAAAAACCAATCTATGGAAGTTGTAAACAGAAAATGACTATGTTGGAGGGGGGAGAGTTGACATAAAGCCACAGGGAAAAAAAATAAAGAGAGGGTGATAAAAGTATTTTAGACTTTAAGGTTGTCTCAGATAATTACAGGTTTTTATACTTCGACGTAAATCATCAAGATATAACTTGAAATATAAACATGAAGAGATGATAAACATTCGGCTGAATGAACTTGAAACTGTAACTTTTGATGTATGCATGTTATACCTCAATGACTTCTATAGAAGATATAAAAAATCTATAGTTAAATTAAAACAACCGAGAGAAGAAAAATAAACTGGATAAACCCACTTTATCAGATAATAAAATATACTATAAAGTCAAAGTGATAAAAAAAAAACCACTCAGGTATCGGCCTACAAACAAAATACAGATCAATAGCACACAACAGAGAGCCATTACCATATTTCTTATGTGATAATAGCAGCACAAATCAAAGATAATATTGTTTAGTAACAGTACTGGAGAAGCTAGAACAGAAGAAAAGAAAAGCTAGATCCTTACCTAATATATTACGGTATTCCAAACAGATGCAAGATCTAAGGGTATTAAATAACCATCTGCAATGGTCGAATAAATGCAGAAGACTGTACTGCAGCACAGTGACAGAAAAGCATCCTTTCAAATAGTACTTCCCAAGCGCCCACCACCACAGGTAAACTCAACTACATCAAAACTAGGAATTTTTCAGTGCAATGAGACATATGGAGGAAGCGTTCATCGCTGACAGAATGAGGAAATGCATTTATGACATTTGATGTCAACAGAGAATACATTTCTTAGGGGTTACATGAAAGTCCACTAAGTCAAGAGACAACAACCCAAATTAAAATCTTCAAAGGTTGTGGCTTAACAGCTTAGAAATAAAATTTCAAAGGGAATATGAAGCATACAAAGAGACATTCAGCCACTTTAGTAATCAAAATGTTAATTAAATAACAATTTGATTAGAGTTTATTAGGCCGATAAAACTGGAAAACCAGATAACGCCAAGAGCTGAGGGGGAAGGTTGGGGCATTGCAATTTCCTTGTTCTACTCGGCAGCCATTCCGGAAACCAGTCTGGTTGTGGTCCATCAAATTAGATACAAAGACATCAGAAGGCCCATTGGGTATAAACCCTAAGACATTTCCACAAAGGTCCAAGGGGCACAAGTATGAAGATATGGAGCCATTTCAGGTATCAAGGGTGGAAAGGGTGTCTTTGTAAACTGTGGTGGATGCTCACAATAGCATATGTGTATGGCTCAAGTATCCACCATTCAGCAGTTAACAGCACAAATATCTGCCAGGGTCTGTCTGGAAGACAGAGCACAAGAAGTGGAACTTGTGAAGCCACCCTATTCACTATTCGGGTAAAGTTAAATTACAAGTGGCAGAGCACAACCTGCCATTTGTAAATATTTGCAAGAGGGTACAAAATGGAGGAACAAGGGAGGGGGAGTGGGGAGAAGAGAAAAGGAAGAATATGAAATAAGAGAGGGACCCCCGGGGGACTGCGATGACCCCAAGGCACATGCTGACTAGGAGGACGGATAGACTTTTTGCCAGCTAGGCATTAAAAATTAGTTGTTAAATTTTCCTCTTGAGAAAGAGGATGAATAGGTGTGAGCGAGGTGTCCTGACGGGAGAGGATGGGCTGGAAAGTCAGTAGGTTGCTGCACTGGGCAGTGCCAGGGAAGTATGTTCATACTCAACGTAATCTTAAAATGTCTGAAGCTCAAAAGAGCTGAACAGATCACCCAAGGTCAAGGTGTGCAAGAGAAAGTACCAGAATTCAGGCTCAGTATCAAAGGAGTCATCCCTTTCGCTGTCTCCACCCGAGGCCAAGCCAATCTTCTCTCACCTAGGGGCGTGGGGGCTACCATGACTTCCCCACTGGACCTCCTAGTCCACCCTAATCTTGCCCTACCAACTAGTTTCAGTCCCTGGAGTGACTGCTTACAGTGTGTGTCTAAACCTCACACTGCACCTCTCAAAACCTTTCATACAGCTCGTCTGGTCCTATTACACTCAGAACAGAATCCAATATGCTCAAGTTTCCTGCAAGCCCTGGAACCCAGCTCTCATCTCCATTCATGTTCCATCTGGCTCTTTCAGCTCAGCCATGCCGAACATTTTGCTCTCTATTAAACAGCTCCAGCACATTCCAGCCCTGGGGTCTTCCCATTCCCCCCTCCCCTTTGCATTCCCCTGCATCACTTCGTCTGGTCCAAGCACAAGCACACAAAGAACAACCTGTTCCTCAGAACAGCCTCTGATGACAACCATATCTAAAGAACCCCATCTTTGGCTATAATCAGTTTTCAATGCTGTACCTTATTTTGGTTTTGCTGATTAAGCTTACCCTTTCTTGGGTTTCATCTCCCATGTCAGGATGGAGGCAGAGAGCACACTGACCTGAAGACTGCACAAAGCCTCATTCAGTGGATACAGATGAGTACTTGAGTTTCTGAACCCTAATCTATGTCCTACCCTATGACATCACTCCTGGTTCCCAAATTCAGTGAAGACTGCACATGGCCAATGGGGCCAGCAGTGAATATCACCTTAACTGGAAAGCCAGCAGGTCTGTGAACCAGAGACCAACTGGTTACCTTGAGCCAAGTTGTAGTAAGAAAGGGAACTGAGGCTCTGAGATCTCAACATAAGCCTCTCGGAGCTTTCTGTATTGCAAAAGATGAAAACCAACTGGCCAATCTGGCCCCCATCCCAGACCAGTCATAGTCTCTGAGCCTATTCTTATGAGCCACAGGGATGAAAGAGACTTCACAGAGAGCCTTCAAAATCCCTTTCCCGAGTCTACTGGGCAACATAATAAGAATGTGTCCTTGCTGTGAGCATAAATTTCTGTGCTGCAATTTTATCCCATCCCCTCCCAGTAATGTACTAGATAATCGAGAAATAAATAAAGGGATAAAGTGCTACGGAAATACCACACATTTACCCAAATCAAACAGGAGATTTTTATCCCGGATGGTAATGGCGCCTCTCTTGTTAATCCCAGGTGGCTCGCAGAATCTGACTCTTGGGTCTGAATTTGGCAATCAGCCTCCATAAAAATGCCACTTTCCTTAGTCTCTCCTAAAAGAGCTATTGAAGAGGATCATTAGGAGGAGAGCTTCCTCAGTGGGGAGTACAAATCAACCCTCAAACAACATAATGTCCTTCTTCTAAAAAGCACATCTCTGCCCATTTCTACCCCCATGAAATGTGACATTGGGAGACCCCAGGAACTCTAGCTGGGCCATAAAACCACTCTGGCCTCCAAAAGAAGGCTGGGTGGTTCTTAGCTTATGCCTCCTGAAGTGCTGCGTGCACAGGCATGGCTTTCCCACTTGGAGCTATGCCTCAGCTCTTCAGGCTCTGCACGTACGGTGTCATCAGCTGCAGGTGAAGCCTACAAATCATTCATGTATCAGGGCAGTGGGCACGTGTTGCTTCTGCTGGTGTAGCTCACAGTTCTCGGGTGCACGTTTGGCTGACTGCTAATTCAGGCTGGCTCCTTCTAAGGTTGGTTGGTTTGACTCCGTTGCATGCATCTGTCACATGCCACGCACTGATAACTTTGTTAGAGATGTAAAGGACAACGGAGAATCATGCAGACTCTGCATTCTGGGCTCCAAAATCATCCCTTCGGCTTCTTCCTATTGGCTAGTGAGTGTCACATGGCCTATCCAAAGGCGGGGTGTGACGGTTGTATAATACAGCAGGCTAAACCACTGGTTCAGAAGGCCCTGTAACTCAGAACTAACCAGGCAGATCTCAGCTCCCTCCCTCAGACTGAAGCACTCTTGGTTATCATTTCAGTTGGAGTCACACTTGAAGCTTTTGATCCTTCTCTTCCACTCCGGAGACTTCAGCACGCATCCACACTTGCCTGCAGTTTACTATATGACTGTTTGTCTACCTCTCCTAGAGACAAATGGAACTTAAGCATGCTGTAGCTGTATTTACCCCTTCTGCTTTACCTCTTGTGATGAAAGTCTACACATGTCAAACCTACCCATCACTAGTCATAGACAGTCATAGTATATATAATGCATCCATATTATATATAATGGTTAGTATTCATTTGCATTTGCTCTCAAAGTGATCCTAGTGGTTTGACTCACACTTATAAAAGAGATGTCAGTACAAATTGCGTTCAGAGTCTTCAGTTTGGTTCTTCCCCATTAGCCACACAATATTACCAGGATAAAGGAAAACACACTCTGCAGTGTCTTGTGTTGCCAACATGTATTGGATGCATATTTCCTCATCCGTTTCCCATGTTTACTGGGACATGACCCCACGGTAAATTAAGAAGCATCTATGTCTGCATCGGTGCTTATTAATTTTCATTGCTCTGCCTCCAAGTTCACACTCGCTTCTTTGATTTGTTCATTCAGGAATTTTTTTTCCTTATCAGCCATTGTGTCTTTTTCATCTAAATGTTCTATTTTGCTCCTCTGTTTTTATGGTCTCTGCTTTTCTAAAGACTTTTCTTTTGTTTATTGAAAGCATGCTTTTATTTATGACTTCCAGCCTGGGGATGATAGTTTCTCTGCCTTTCCTGACTGCATATGCAAATAAGTAAGTCATCCCTTTGCTGACCTCAGCTTCTTGTCTTCTCCAGCCACTGATTTGTCCCCCATTCTGGGGAATTTTGAGTAGTCCCTGAATATTTGATCTGCACATTCTGGAGTTGTTACTTTCCTCTGAAGAATATACATACGTTTCTTTGAGCAAGTGACTTCTTTAGATTGGAACCGGAAACTCTTTATCTCTTAGGGAGCTCAATCTCTTATTGCTCATGAGTTTGTTTTGAGCTGAGCTTATTTAAGTCCCACACCAGTCTATTTATTCATGTTTCAGCCCTCTCTCTCTCCCTCCCTCCCTCCCTCCCTCCCTTCATTCCAACTACCAGGGTCTCCATGCATTTGGGTGAATGTGTTGTGTGATTCTATCATTTTACATGTTCTCTAGGGAGGTTGAGTTTATAGTAACTTACTAGCCCTATCCCCACACCTTTACCCTTCTATTCTTCTTCTTCACTCTTTCTTTCTTCTCTTTGTTTTTACTCAGGATAATTTTCACCCTGCCTAAAAATTTTCCTTCAGTAGCTTCCATGGCATATCATTTCATATAGTGGTTATTTCTATTGGAGAAGTTATTTCTGTGGGAGCTTATCTTAAAATTACTCCTTCCATCATTGTGTGTGTGTGTGTGTGTGTGTGTGTGTGTGTGTGTGTGGTGTGTGTGTGTGTGTGTGTGTGTGTGTGTGTGTGTGTTTGCATGTATTTGTGTATGAATGTGGGCATCTATGTAGCATAGCAAATATGAAAGTCATTGGAGAACCTCAAGTGTCACTGTGGTC